>NC_056743.1:280142208-280442208 GCF_019279795.1 Protopterus annectens
CACCTCTTAGTATTAATCTTTTTCTCACCTTCTACCATTTCCATTTCCAAACATGTTTCATATCTCTTTACACAATGCTGCTATTAATTAATGATATTCTATTTAAATGTATATTTATGATTACTTGTGTACCGCTGTCGATTACTTATTACCTCTGTTGTTTTCTGGAAAATGCTTCATAGTTCATTATATGATGCAGGTATTAGCTAATGATATTCTGTTTGAATTTTCTGTATTTCTTTATTACTTGTAAACCTCTGATTCCTATGTTCTGTATGTAATGTTAGGATTTTTCTGGAGTTTTTCTCACCGTTGAAAAGATGTAGCTTTCTGCCCTGTCAGACTATCCTGGTAAGCAAATGCAACAAATAAATAAATATTATTCTGCATATTCTTTTATCAATAACTCTCTACAGAACTGTCATGCAATGTAATAGGAACTTGATACCTCTGTACTGTCACAGTTCTGAATGCCCCCTTTGATCTTGTACACTGGCACTAGTATGCTGATTCGCCAGTCATCTGGGATATGCTTATCTCTCTGCACTGCTATGAGTACACTCAGGAGTCATTTCTCCACAAACAGACGCAACATCTTGATCATAACTGCCATGACCTAATCTGAGTCTGCTACTTCATTTTCCTTAGTGCTGTTTTCAGTTCTTCTGTGGTGGGCATCACTTCTTCTTTCATTGCTGGCATCGTCAAGGGTAGCACAGCTTCTTCCGTCTATTTTTGATGTCCTGTAGACTGGTGAGAAGGTTGTTACTGGCATCATTTATGAAGGGCATCTGATGACTATCTTCTATGTGCAGCGTCTCTATGATCCCACTAACAACTACAACTGACTTTTGTCATGGGAATATACTTAGGGTAATTCTGAAATGTCTATAACAGGCCACTTGTTTTCTCAATCACACTAACCAAATAAATCCAACTTTGCACTCCATCGTACTACTGCTGTCATCAAGCCTTTCATCTAGTCAGCCCATAAGAATATCCAAAGTTAGGGTTACCATATTTGTTTGTATGTAAAATAGGATGAAAAAAAATGTGCTGCTACCAGCACATATTATTTCGTCCTGTTATGGCTGAAGAGCAAAAAAAAAAAAAAAAAAAATCTTGTAGGACTAAAACTACCTTTTTTTTATTTTTTTGCTCCCCTCTTAAGTTGAAGAGCAAAAAAAAAGGTCCGTGTTTGGGGATTTTTGATTGGCCCATATGCCAGTATACGAGACAATCAAAAACTCGCACAGCGGACCCTCTTCTGTTCAATGCGGACCATCAAGAAGTTCCGCATTGAACAGAGCTCTGCTTTTTGATTGGCTCATATACCGGTATATGAGCCAATCAAAAAAAAAAAAAAAAACAAAGCGGAGGAAAGACTCCGAAATAAGGATGTCTGGTTTTTGAAAATTCTGCGATTTGTCCAGGTTTTAAAACTCGGACAAATCACAGAATTTTTAAAAACTGCCCTGACAGGAGTCCAAAAAAGTGGACGTGTCTGGGGAAACCCGAACGTATGATAACCTTACCCAAAGTCATCCTGTATTTCATTCTAGACTGTTTGCACCGCTTGACAGTTTCCCTCACCTTCAGTCTTTCTTAGAATGTAGCATCTAAGTAGTCATGATCTACATGTATCAAATTCACTTGAATAAATCTGCTACGTTGCTGACATAATTGCCACAGAACCTCTTCTTTTTCATATGTAGTCACAAACATCACCAAAATAACCCTGGGACTGCCATATGACTTCTCTGACACAACCAATTGCAATAGACACACTTTGTTTTTTCCCAGTAAGGATTTTATAAACCCACTGTACCATCCTAGTTTTTTCAAGATCCCTGCAAATGTAGTCAAACTTCTCATTTCAACATACAGGTTAATGTCAGGTTCTTTATAGAAGCCTTAACTTCCTTTGCTACTAGTTCTTGATCTACATCTTCTGACTGGTCAGCCAATTCTTCTCTTCTGTTTTGCACTAATTGCAGTGGTCTAAGAAAATTATCTAACTCCACTCTGTTAACTTAGCATAGTCAGTGAAGAATACCTATTAAGATAAAAAAAATGATTTAAGAGTTGATAGAATTACTGGAGTACTGGAGAATAAAAGTTAATATCTAGAAATAGAATGAGGTAGCAGCAACATGACTAGGGCAGGAAGAGAAGGGCAACTGTCCCTGGTGCAAAGTGTTTGGGGTACCAATCATCCAAGTCCAGTGTCTCTGTTTACATTCCAAACTGAGTGCTGCAATGCTCCGTGTGTGATCTAAACTGTAGGAACTGCTTGCTATACTGCAACAAGCAGTTTGTTACAGTTTTTTTTAACTAAAACTTGAGGACTGTAGAAATTTGCCACAGTTTAAAAAGAAAAAATTTTATTAATTAAAACATGAGCACTGTAGCACTCCATGTAGGGACAGTATATCCTGTAGCAACTGTTTGCAACAGTTTAAAAGAAGACACTTTTTTAATAAAATAATTTGAAGGAGGGATGGGGCACAAGGCACAGAAATGGGATCTGAATGGCTGGGGCAGGAGGAATGGGGGTGCATTGTGCTTTTGGCCACCTCATTGGTGTGCCAGTAGGATGAACTTCCTTTTTTTTTTTTTTGCACTTCACTTGAAGAGTTGAGAGGGTGGGGCACTGGATCAGTGTACCAGCCCAGGGCACTGGTTGAACCAGCTATGTTTTTATGAGGCAGTGTGGATAACTGGACTGTATGCTTAGTAAAATATAAAGGATTACGATTGGGTCTCCAATCTTAACCAACTTATTATGTGTTGAAGCCATGGATGCCAAGAAATTCGTCTTTTGAGAGAAGCTTGAGAGGAGATTCTTAGCAGTCATGCTGAAAATAAGTAATAGGGTTATGATCAGAGCACCAGTTTTAATTATATGTAGTGCACAGATCTTTTTGTACTTGTCATACTATCGTTTACAGAAGAAAAAAGTAAATCAAAACTGTAGAGGCACAAATTGTTTTACCAGCTTCAAAAGCCAGTGATGTGCTTAGCAATGTTTAACAAACAGCAGCCTAGATCACAACTTCTTTACTTAGAAATTCTGGACCTATCCAAAAAATAATGGGGGGGGGGGGTAAAATAACTTTTATGTGGCACAAGGCAAAAATATGAGACAAAATTGAAGATATGTATAAGTGTGGCAGAGTGAAGTTCTAACTGCTTTTAAAAGCTGTTTTACCATCTTCCACCACTCTGTTGCCAGCTGGCACCATCTGCTCTTAGTCCTTCTGTGAGACCTGATCTTAATAGTGCTTGAGCGATTATTAAGTACTCCTAAGGACTGCTAAGATTGGGACGTGTGGCAGGGTAGTTTATCTTTTTCCATGATTTGAAGTGAAATTGTGATGCTCAGTGCACTACACGTATGCTGAAGTGTGGAACTGTGGAACATATGAAAAAGAAAAGCAAAGTGATGTACATAATTGCTGCCAACATGTAAGAATTGCAGTCCTTAGATGTTTGCCTCCTGGAATTACGGTGGAATAAGGTAAAGCAGAAAGGCTAAGGCCTCACTGCTCAGTAAAGAATATGCTGCTGTTAATTAACCAGCAATGTTATGACCCATTATTTCAGGGTACTTAAATTATATTTTGCCTAAGATAACCACGTTAGGCAAACTGTTCAGCATAGAAATATGCAGCAGTTTAGGTTATTGGCTTTAGTTACATGTGAAATATGTGCTAACTCAAAAAAAATAATTAAGGGAACTCTGGGAAAGTGGCAAAACACCGTGTAAGAGTACCTAACAAACATACCTGTCAACCTCTTAGACCAAGAAATCTGGACGACGCCTAAAATAATGGTTGGGGGGGGGCAAAGGCCCAAAAATAGGGACAGATTTTAAATATTGCTCTTATAAACTTAGAAAGTAGTTAGAATAACAGGATTTTTGTTATCATGCATTTTCTGAAGGATATGAGGTCTGAAACTCAAATGGATTTCATTAGTTAGTGACTTCAGTCTAGTTTGACAGAAAGCCACACATTTTATGCGGAATAGACCAAATATGGGAAGTAAAAAATTTTGACTGTTGAGAAGTAAATAAACAAACTATTATTATTAAAGCTGTTCTCCTGAAAATAATATTTAACCTGTATAACACAATTCATTGAGTGAGTATGCCCTGCCTTTGTTATAAGCTTTTGTTATAAGGAGAGCTTGATTATTTGGATGTGCTGCTGTGGTCCCTTGTGCTTCTCTCCTCCATTCTACAACTTGTGTAGAGTAGTGTCCATTAGTCGAGCCATTTGGTGAGTGCCCTTCTGCTAGTGTCGTAGAAGAGCTAATTAAGCTAAATAAAATTGATGGCCAAATCTTAAACATGCATTAAAATAATAGTTAAGTCTAAGATAGACAAATAAAAGTGCAGAATCAGTGCTCTTGTAGTCCAGTCCTTTATTGTAGGCAGATGACCACTGCTGTGTACTACAGTGGATGTGACAAATCACTGGGTTTTATATAGTAGAAAAGTGAGTAGTTACCTGCCTAGAGCCTTCCCTCTAGAAGTGGCTCTGACTGGGTGGGGCATGCACTATACAGGAGCTAGTTCATGGTCTGTTCTAAGTTGGCTTCTGGGCTGGCTGTGTGCATGAAGGTGTAGGCAGTAAGAAGGTCTTTGAACCCAGACATCTTATCTCTTCTGCTGGCCATGATTGTTCACGTGGTTAACACACCTTTAATTCATATAAAGAAGTATTGTAGTACTCTTAAAGTCAGTATTACATTATGTTTTAGCATACATTTAATTTTAATTCAAATATCAGGACTGTTTTGAACACATCAACTAATTTAATATAAACCATCAAAAACAAGTAGTCATGTTAGCCAGATGAGTTCAGACAGCAAAACCTTTTGAAAAATGGTGCATTTAGATACATGAAGCTTGTACAAAAACATATAGGCTATCAGCACTCACTTCTGAGTGTATCCAAGTCCATATTGTGTCTGCAGTAACATAATTCATTGAAGCTGGAAGTTTATTGCGGTGTATGAATTAAACAAAAAGTCGTGTTAGCACTCTCACTGTCTCCTCTTTGATGTTCTGCAGTAATCATAAAGACTGCAAATAGCTAGTGAATACAGAATAATGCATGTACTCAGACTGACTGCAAATTTTCATATCTGAGCATGAATAATCAAAGGTGACCAGATGCAAACCTACATGTGTGCCTCACCTTTACATAATTTTACAGATATGCAGTAGGTTAATGAAGGAGTCAACCAACAGGAATGTGCTGTTATGCAGATTATGAGCTTTGATAAACTAAGTCCCAGGTGCAAAGACAACCTATACTGATCACTTCTTATGATAATGGACAACGACAATCTACAAGCTTATTCAGAAGACAAAAGTTACTGAAGCATAAGCACTTGTACTCTGGTACTCTGGTGTAAAAAATAGTTCCCAACCGATATGATTGGTGACAGAAATTGCTTACAGAGGAATCCACAGTCAAGATTGTGAGAGAAGGGAGACAAGGAGGCAAAAGGTCTGCCTGCATAGCAGATAATATGGAGTTATCATTTTTACAAAATTTGGAGCTTTCTTTTACTATATTAATGACATCAATCTTTGTAAACTTAGGTTTAAAATATTTTGTTCTGTTCTAACCCAGGCCTAGCTTGAAAACATACACAGGATGTTATGTTTAGTGCTAATGTATCATCAGGCAGCATTAGAAGACAGTAGAAAGGAAGAGTTTTTTCTATATTGGGATATATCCATCTTTTAATATATAAATGACTGTTACATGACATAAATCATTTACAAGGTAACATAATTACTTTTTCATTTTTTTGCATGTTGCTGGAAGGGTTGACAGTAAGTTGAAATAATAATCATGCATGATAAATTTCTAGAATTCTGTAGGAACTACACAGCTAACTAATCATGGTGCTGGAAGTGTTGATATTTAATAAGTGTACAGTATAGAGATAATTAACGGGGATGTTTGTTTCTTTCTGCACTTGAGGGTAGAACACACCAGAAAGAAGGAGATGCAACTAATTATGCATGGCTGCACAAATGGAACTAGGACATGTATGAGAAATCCTGTTAAACTGAAAAGAAAAATGCCTGAGAACAGTGTGGTAACTGTGAAAGTAATCTTGTTTTAATGTATTTCTTTTTCCTTCAGGCAAAGTGCGAAGAGTACTGGCCTAATAAGGGCCAAAGCCAGTCTTATGGGGATATCTCCATTGAGTCAAGTGCAGAAATCTGCCTTCCAGAGTGGACAATCAGAGATTTTACACTCCGCCAGGTACCATCTTGTATTGAATTTATACTTAGGCTAGAAATGTTCCAACAAGAACTTTAGAAAGGTAGAATGAAAACCTTGTTCATAACTTTTCTGGTTTGAAAAGATGATAAGAATAATAAGAACTCAAACCACTAAACAAGTGAATCATTTAAAGTTTCACAAGAAAAATCTTCACTACCATAGTTTATAACATGTCAGATGAACAGTAATGTCTTAATCAAGATACAAGTGTCAGTGCTAGAAGGACTGAGGAGCTGGGACTGAAAAATAAAATTTACCAAGACACAGTGGACAGATAAGCTTTATGCTGGGGTAAAAAGTGATTATAGGAGATTGATGAAATTGTTGATAAACATGGAGCTGGTCTGGTAAAAATGTGTTGTTGTTGTAGCAAATATAGTTTTCCTTCATTAAGGCAGGAAGGAGAGATCATCATTCAGAGCAGCTGCCCCCTATCTTTGCTGTATTTTTTTTGAAAAATTGGAAAGGAACTGAGATCAGGCCCTATCGTACCGAGAGATAAAGCCCTTATTGCACCCTAAGTAAACCAAGTTTGGTTAGTTGCAAGGGCTCTAAAGGGATCAGATGGGAGGAGGGTGGGAGTGAGAGACTATTGATTGCTCACCTATGCTTAGGAGAGGGAGGCTTCCTAGGCTTGCTGCGGTAGCATCATTAAGACCCTGGCAAGCTCCACATTGCAAGCATTACTCTGATGATTGGGAGGCTGGACATATGAGTAAGCATTTGTGCCTGTCTGTAACCAATGATTGTGCAGCTTGCGAGATTGTCACAGGGTGGGAGGGAGGACTGTTAGGGCGCATTCTCCTTATAGCAGTGTGACACTGTGTCAGCGTTGTTGATCTCTTCAGTGGTCCCGGATATGAGTCAGGAGATGACCTGGTACTACCTGATTGTCAGCTGCAAGGAGGGGAAGTAATACAAAAAATAAGGAACTGGGTACAAATTCTGGAAACATGACATCAATAACCCAAAGTAAGTTAATTTCCAAAAATGTGGACAGGTAAGACAAACCAAAGTAACTTTTACACATTGTTTTCTTAGATAATAGCAAAAAGACCAGGTATCTTTAATTGTTTTCAGCATATTTTGCATGTTGGTGACACAATGCACATGTGTGTGTATTAAAAGGATATATGAATGATTGAGAGATCGCATAGAAGAGCCTGGGCTAAACATAAGGAATCAAGCACATAGTGATGCACTTGAGCTTTAGCAGAAGCAAGATAAGTTTGTTTGCTTTTTTTTTAAATTATATGTGTTAATCTAAGATTCCTTTTTATTTTAAATGAATTAATTATTAGAAATGTGCTAATTCCATGTACACCTTGTCAAATACTAAAGTAAAGAGATGCAGCTCCCAACTTCCAGGAGAGAAAACATTTCAGGCTATGGATTAACTTGTGGGAGGTATGAATCCAGTTATCTCCACAGCCTGACAACTCTTCATCTAACTGCCTTGATGATAGAATTTTGATACCTTTTAGGCACCTGTATTTTCTGGCGACATATATCAGGTACTAAATTTGCTGAAAAGACAATCTATTAGAAAATCTTATCTGTGCAAGTAGTAAACTAAACTGGCTAGAGTTCCCCAATTATCTTACCTATATCCAACTTACTCACACCCACAAACGTATCTTCCGTCCATCTCTCTGCCCCTCTCTAGCCTTTTCACTCAAAATGCACCTACCTGATAGCCTCCTGAGATCCAGTAACCAAAATCTTATTAAACTACACAAGCCTGCTCATCCACCAGGCAAGCAACTATTATCCTTTTCTGTAGCACAGCTTTGGAACTCCTTGACACCTCTCATCTGCACCACCCTTAACCACTGTACCTTTAAAACCTTGCTTCATTCCCATCTCATATCCCTCTGGGAATGTTCCTGCTGTCACCCTACATAACTACCTTCTAAGCTACCGTTACCCTCACCCCCCCTTTCTTCTCACCTCTTTTCACTCCTCATACACTACTTCTTACTATTCTTTCTTTTCTTAGTTGACACTTAATCTCTTCATATCCCCTCTGTTCTCTGCTATAACTCTAATATGATAACTATGCAAACCTCCTTCACCTCTACTTTTAGATTTTCCACTGTATAAACTAAGGTATTTTGTAAATACTTACTGACATGTTGCTTTTTACCTTTTTCTTTTGTAAATTGTATACTGCATTACTCATTTTGTAATGATTTGTCTAAATTGTATAATGTTCTTACGGAGCTTTTCTCCCCGGGATTTCATTGAAAAAGGGCTTTCCTCAGCCCAATGGACTATCCTAGTAAACAAACTGTAAAATAAATAAATAAATAAATAAAAATAAATAAATATTTATTTTGATGCCAGCTCAAGGTCCAGAGCCCTGCTTTATGATTATTTGTCAGAGTTACTGTCCTCTGGCCTTTCTCATTCCCCTGTCATGGTTCATTATTTGGCCATTTCTGCTTGTCTGCCTGTATATCCCCCCCTTTATAACCATCCTCAAGTTAAACATTTTTTTGAAAGGGGATTTTCTTATCCATCCACCCAGGAAGCAGTTAGATCCTCCTTGGTATGTTAACTTTGGACTTTAAATGGTCATTATTTTTCCATTTGAACCAGGTCATCCGGCTGAATTGAGGTTCTTAACATGGAAGACTTGTTTAACTCATTGATCTGAAAACATTCAAGGCAGCCAGGAATATAAAGTCGAGAATCTCACCAAAAAGATTTTATATATATATATATATATATATATATATATAATCTTGCCAAAAAGATTTTTTATATATATATATATATATATATATATATATATATATATATATATATATATATATATATAGCTTTGTCGCCTCACAGTAAGACGCTGTCCGGTTCGATTCTCAGCTAGAGCATCTTATGTGTGGAGATATGCGTGAATGGGCGTACCTTCATTGAAGGTTGTGTGTCAGGGCTGGTAACTCGACATGTAAAAGACAACTACCAATCATTAGCGGACCAGAGTTCCGCTGTGGCGACCCCTAACCAGGAAAAGCCGAAAGACACAAACAAACAAATATATATGCATATATATATATATATATATATATATATATATATGGTTCTACCTGACTTCGTCGACAGCGCAGAAGACCGACAGCGGAATTCGGAGCTCCAGAAGATCGAAAACGAAGAAGACCGACGCGAATCGCGGGTTGCAGAACATCGACAATGCAGAAGACCGACACGACGGATGACAACACCAACGCCGAGGATGCCGACATGGGGAAAGGCTGTGTGAGTATGCGGTAGTGACGGACGCTCAAAAGCAGGGAGCAGGTAAGTGTGGAGATTGACGGTCTGTGGGGATAGGGTGGGTTAAGTGAGTTAGGGTTAGGGAGCGATAGGGTGGGTTAAGTGAGTTAGGTTAGGGAGGATAGGGGTGGGTTAAGTGAGTTAGGGTTAGGGATAGGGTGGGTTAAGTGAGTTAGGGTTAGGGAGGCGATAGGGTGGGTTAAGTGAGTTAGGGTTAGGGAGCGGTAGGCGGGTTAAGTGAGTTAGGGTTAGGAGCGGTAGGTAAGTGTGCGATAGTGACGGACCTTAGGGTTAGGGTAAGGTTTAGTGTGGGCTTGTAAGGATTTTGGTGTGCTTGTGTTGTGTGTGTGGTTTGTGGAATGGGGATGTGTTTTGTTTTTAATAATTGTTATTGTGGTGTGTGCAGTGTATGGGGTTTCGTGTTTGTGTACCGTCGGTTATTTCGTTGTCGGTTATGTGTGGTTTCGTGTTTATGGACTGTCGAATATGTGGTGTCGGTGATGTGGTTGTCGGTGTTGTGTGGTTTCGGCTATGTCAGGTAGAACCATATATATATATATATATATATAAAGTTAACAGATAAAACCATTCAATAAATGCAATATAACCAAGTGCTTTCATCTCCGCTTATTTGGAGACTTTTTTCAAGGTTCAAAATACCCTGCCAGGAAAGTTCCTTTTAAAAGAATGAGTCACCACCCCATAATTTACAGCAACCAATACATATTAAAAGCAGTAGTTAAAAGCAGTACCTAATAAACCATATAAAGTATATTGTAAAAGATTCCGTAATTAAACCTTAACAATTCCTCACTAATACCATATAAAGTATATAGTATAATATAATATAATATATGCAAAACGTATATAAAAAATATATAACAAATCTTAACCATTGCCATTGAATCGACACATAAACTGTACAGAATACTGAATAATATAAACAAAGTTCAATACTTATAATCTAAATATATAAAAATCTTAAAAGTTATTAAAATCCCTAAAAATACTAAAAACTAGAAGATTCTAGAACTAATAAGCGGGATTGTTTTTAGGTATCCGAAACATGATCTCATTTGCCTAATGCCTTTAATTTAAGAAAACAGGTTAGAGAGAAGGCATCATTAATCCCTGGCCAGTGGGTAGCATTCGTTCTTAACTGCTATAATGCCTCCTGTCTCTCCAATTGTAAAGTCCAAACGCCACCTCTCAAATCAATCTCAAAGGTGTCAGTAATGGTAAACTTAAAACTATGCCCTACACAGTTCTTGCAATGTCTGGCCAGTGCATTAGTATCCTTTTTCAATCTTATGTCTCTCAAATGCTCATAAATTCGACATCTTAACTTTCTTTCAGTTTTCCCTATGTAGAAAGTGGGACAAACCGTACATAGGGCACTATACACAACCCTTTCCGTCTGACATGTGCATTTCTTTTTCAAGTTGATTGTGACACCATTAATCACACAAGAAAGTCCATCTAAAATATGTGCATAAAAATTACATGCCACACACTTTCTCATATAAACTGTGATAGGTCTCTTAAAATAAGATTCAAATGCATTCTTAAGGTACTGGCCACTCCTATAAACAATGGTAGGTTTCTCGCCTACACACTGTCTAATGTCGTTACAAGTTGAAATAGTAACCCAGTTTTTATGTAAAATATCTACAAT
Source organism: Protopterus annectens (assembly GCF_019279795.1). Taxonomy (NCBI): domain Eukaryota; kingdom Metazoa; phylum Chordata; order Ceratodontiformes; family Protopteridae; genus Protopterus; species Protopterus annectens. The sequence continues at coordinate 280,153,474 of NC_056743.1, forward strand.
CTTAATACTCAATCTATTATAAGATGTAATGAATGCTGACCTAAAATTAATCCCTTCTAATGTGTTTCCTTGGATCCTTGGCCCATTTATATCCAAATTTACATCACTAATTTTTGTGTTGAATGAAGCGCCAGAAGGAGCTTGATTCAAAATTGTTTTAAAGTGACCCCTTTTCCTTTTATTTACCACCTCAAGTATCACTTCATTCACCAGGCCAAACAGGTAATCCCTCTTTAAGAACATCTCTTTCAACAACTCACATTCAGTAAGGAATGCATCATACAATGTGACCATGCAGGCAGCTCTTACAAATTGGCCCTTCACAACAGCTTTCTTCTGTTTATAAGGATGAGCACTATCAAAATGCAAAAAAACTGTTTGAATATGTTTCCTTATGAAAAATTTCAGATTGGTATACACGTAAGGAATTGTTTTTCACTAGCTTTACATCTAAGTATGCAATCTCCTTATTATCAAAGTTGTGAGTAAACTTCAGAAATTGCGTATACTTTTTAATATAGCACAAAAATCAGTAATCATCTTTTTAGGGCCATCCCAAAAAATAAAAACGTCATCCAGGAAATGGATGTACATTTTGCAGTGGGTATAAAACATTGAGTTCGCCAAATATTTCCTCTCCCACTGGAGCATTACAATACTTGCATATAGGCCACCACATGGTGAACCCATGGCCACCCCCTCAGTCTGCAGAAAAAATTCTTTCTCAAAAAATATAAAATTGTTCTTAAGAACCAGCCCTAAAAGTTGTTCATGCAAATTAATGTTCATCTGGGTTGCCCCCTTTTCAAACAAATACTCACAAAGCCATTCAAGACCTAAGTCATGGGGTATTATGGTATATAAATCTTTTAAATTAATGGTGATGTACCAGTCTCAACATAATCTAAATGATTCATCCTATCTAAAAAGTCCCATGAATCACTGCAATAAACTATTTTCCACTGACAAAAGGGGTTTAAGCTTAATGTCCAAGAACTTCACTAATGGATAAGTTATGGATCCATGACCATCCACAATGGATTGCATAGGGGGGGTTCTGCAAACACTTATGAAACTTAGGCATTCCAAATATACACAGTATTTTACGATAAGATACAGATAAATAATTAAATTTATCAATAGTAATAGAACCATCAGTAAACAAATCATTGAGTTCATTTCGAATCTTTCTGTATGCCCCATTTAACTCTTTCAGTGAAATTCTTTCATAAGCATTATCAGCCAACACATCTTTCATTCTCAAATTGTAATCAGTGGTGTTCATTATAACAGCCCCCCCTTATCAGGTTTAATAACTCTTACATCAGCATTCAACTTTAAATTAGACAAACTTTCAATTTCACCCTTACTTAAATTCTTAATACGTCCATCCCTTTTCAAATTCCTTATGTCAGTTTCACAAAGCTTTTCAAAGATTTGCAAAGAAGGGTGAACGGGAGGGTTATAAGTACTCGAAATATGGAAAGGATTACTCACATGCTCTACTGATTTAAATAACACATTAAGATTTAACTTTCTCGCAAACTATTTCAAATCAATTAAAGTGTATATCACAATTTTTATCGAGCACGAATGTCATGCCTCTGGATAATAAATCACACACAGTCTCATTTATTTGGAGAGAAGAGAAATTAAACACATTAAGATCACCAGTCTTATTTTTTAGAATAACACATGGGTCCCATATAACTCCTAAAGTTATCTCCAACCCCGATAACCTCCTCTCCCTCACTCCCTCACTGATTCACTGTGTGCCTCCCCCCCGGCCAAGGGCGCCCGCAGGCAGGTGCAAGGGGGTGCACTTGCACCCCCCTGGAATCGGCTACGGCTAAATAATTTAAAAAAAAAAGTTTTTTTTTTTTTTTTACGCACATTCTCCTTTAAGAAGGAGTCCAAATAGTCCAGTCGCAGGCGTGCTGACATCATCGTTGTCAATTTAAGGTTTGTGAGCGGGAACTCACACAGGCGGGAGCAATTTCAGAAAGAGAGAAGATGGGAGCAGGACCTGACGAGAGAAGATGGGAGCGGGACCTGACACGTAGGTGTGTGAAACGGAAGATGGGAGCGGGCACTTAGCAAGCAGCAGCGGAACCGGACGGAAGATGGGGCACTTTCATGTAGTGTGTGTAGAAACAAACGGAAAGTAAGTGTGTGTAGAAACGAACGGAAAGTAAGTGTGTGTAGAAACGAACGGAAAGTAAGTGTGTGTAGAAACGAACGGAAAGTAAGTGTGTGTAGAAACGAACGGAAAGTAAGTGTGTGTAGAAACGAACGGAAAGTGTGTGTGTGTGTGTGTAAAATGCCCCAGGTGTACATGGTGGTGGGTAGTGAATAAGGCTTGAACCCTGTACCTTGGGCCCAAGTGGCAAGAGCCTGAATTCCCTACCCACCACCATTTGTGAAAATGTTGCAGGATTTTCCCTCATACTTTTTCTATTCCTCATAAAATCTGTGGTTTCTGCATTTGTGTCCTTGTTGCCTGACAGCTACATGTTCTCTGTTTTTTTTCTTGGCTGTCTGGAGTGTTTTTCCCTGGGCCTCTGCTAAAACTTAGCTTTTTTTTTTTTTTTTTTTTCCAAAGTCAAACTTTCCTGGTTAACAAAAGTTAAAAAAAATGGACACACTTGTCAGACTTCATATTCTTCAGAAAGTTTATGTTAACAAAAGCTTTTATTCTAGCAATTTTCTAAGTGTACAAGATGGATATTTGAAATGTATCCCTGTGTTTGGGACTGTACCCCCCCCCCCCCATTATTGGCTTCGTCCAGGTTTTGTGCTAGGGTTGAGAGTTATGGTAAGAACTGAATTCACTGAATATGTTTGAGGGCTGTATTCACCCAGTATTGGCTTTGTTCATGTATTTATTGGCTTCATCCAGGTTTTTTGCTAATGTTGAGCTATGGTAAGAACTGATTTCACTGAATATGTTTGGGGGCTATATTCTCCCATTACTGGCTTTGTCCGGGTGTTATTTGCTAAGAGGTTGAGAGCTATGGTGAGAACTGAATTCACTGAATGTTTGGTGGTTGTAGTAGTCACCCATTATTGGCTTTGTTAAGGTCTTTTGTGCTAAGAGGCTGACAGCTGTGCTATGGTGAGAACTGAATTCACTAAATGGTAGCTATTTAAGTTTCAGTCTTCCTCTTTCACAAAACAGTTTATTTGGCGTAGTGGTATGTTGCTCTGACTGTTTTGCACGGGGTCCCCTGGGTTCAAGACGTGGCAGTGAAATGTATGGTGGTAACGCAGCATTTTATTCTAGCAACTTTCAAACATTATACAAGCAATGTTTAAAATGTGTCCCTGGTTTTGGCCTTTTGTCCCCCAATAAATTTTGGCTTTTTCCAGGTTTCTTGTGCTGAAAAGTTCAGAGATACAGTTGGGTGTCGGAGTAGATTTTACAAGGAGCTGAGAGCTGCAGGGGAGCAAAAGTTTAGTGCTGCTTGTGTTTAGTCTGCTTGCATTGTTAATAGCACAACAGATAGTGTACTTGCTTTAGATGCTGAAGGCTGTGGGTTCTACTCCCACAGTAGGTAAACAAATGCATTGCTGATGCTGTATTGTGTTGTAAGGGGGGTGGATGCTGCAGTCTTTTTGGCAAAGATACCTAGTAACTATGAACCTGTTAACAGTTTGCTATCCATTCCCTATTGCGGTATTACTAGCTTTTCATTTTTTTATTGCATGCAACAAAAGCAATTTATTCTTCAAGAGTAACAGGCACTTTATATGTCATTGTTTAATCTACAAATAAAGTGTTTGCTAGCAGCAACCTCTTTATTAGTTACAAAGTTTTTCAATGTGGAGTTTACTACTTCAGAGATTGTGTATATTTTTTACTGATACTGGTGGACTTGAGTAGACTTTTTATGATGGAAATGTTCTGAATTGGGCAGTTTTGTCATTAGTGGATGCTTTTTGTTTCATTTACTGGAAAAATGTTCAAAACAATAAATTTAAAATGCCCTTTAACAACTGTACTGTATTGTACAAGGAATATAATGTAATACAGTCAGGAAGGTGTATCGAAGAGCATGTGTATGTTATGTTCGAGGGGCCTATGATTTTGTAGACAGCCCAGAATTAATATTTGCCATTTGCAAAATGTATTTTCTCTGAAAGTGGATTTCAGTGCTGTTTCAATGCATGCGAGTTTCAAGAGCAGAGAAGTTTTAATGTTGGTCTATTTTCATTGTGAGACTGCATTGCTTTAACAGATATGTATTAGGGTTTGTGCTGTAAAATGCAAAATAAAACTTTCAAATGAAATCCTAAATCATCGCAGAAGTAAAGCAGTATGCACATTAGTGTTTATGATAAATGGGACATTGGAATGGCTGCAGGGGGAGGCTCCATTTGACCATGATTTTGTGAGGGGGGTAGCAAGCTCAGACAGCCCCGGTTGAACTATACCTCTCAGTTGTCCATATCTTTGCAGAATGAATAGATATTTGCTGCTTATTTTTGGTTTGTTCTCAAATTTGTGATTTTCTAGCAAATCATTTAGGAATGAAGCCATTAAATGACAGACATTGAGTTTCAGATGTCATAACCTTCAGAAAAATGCATGCTAATGCAAGACTGTCTTTAGGCTTATACAAGAGCAATTTTTAGTAGTGTTTGTATGTTCCCCAATATATTTGGCCTTGTTCAGATTTCCTGCATTAAGAGGTTGAGAGGTACGTGCAAATCACTTTGTAGATTAGGAATATCCAAACATCTCAATTGTCCCCAATTCTGGCTCAAAATGTTGCTCTCCCCTAATAATCCCTCCTCCAAAATGGCAATTTTGGAAGAAAATGTGGAGGGTTTACAATTATATATAACTGTAATGATCACTTATAGATTATCTTTATTTCAGAAATGCATGTGGATGCTCTTATTTTGTTAGCTGCTTCAAGTTAACTGTTAATATTAAAAAGGTGTCCCTTTTTTGACAGGTATTTTTGCATCACATTTTGGTCCGTTTTTCATAAAATTGTGTTTTTCTGGCAAATTAGTGGCAAGTCATTAAAGATTGAAGTTAGAAAATAATAGCAGACATTTGAGTTTCAGATTTCATACCCTTCAGAAAACTTGTACTAATGCAAGATCTACCGGTTCTATTTAAGTTATAAGAGCAATATTTAAAATTGGCCTTATTTTTGGGCTTGTCACACTTCTAGTTCTATGTATGGCTTTGTCCAGATTTCTTGCTCTGAAGTTGAGAGGTATGAGTGTCAGAGCCATCACTGTCAGCCAGAGACATTTCAAATTGTGACATACTTATTGCACCCCACTCTCCCCATTGTAGTGGCTCTGGATGTGTCCATGGAAGGCAAGGAGCAGTTATGCAGTGTAAATGTGCAGAGTATTCCCCCATCCAAAGTAGATCACAAATACGACCGTGGCTTTTCATCTGTCCTTGATTTTGCAAAATGTTCTGGTTTTCTATCAGATTTTTGTACTGTTGATTTATGCTTCTTATTCTGGAACTGTATGCTGTCACAGTGCCCTGTTGCTCTGTTTAAGTAGCCATGGTTTAATGAACATCAGGTAAGCTTGTCGGAGATTGTAAGATGCAAGTAAGCTTTAGTAAGCTTGTCGGATATTGTAAGATGCAAGTAAGCTTTAGTAAGTATATTGTTAAAGAATTTCCAGCATTGAAAGCCTTTTCGTTGTTGCCATGCAGAGAATATTTACATGACTAGATAATGTATAAGCCTTGGGTATTGAAATGCATATGACAGTTTTATTTATTTTATTTGCAGTTGGTTTGCCAGGATAGTCCATTGGGCCAAATGAACCCATTTTCAATGGAGTCCTGGGGAGAAAAGCTCCAAAACTAAGTAGGTTATTAATAGATATACAAATTATACAATTACACAGAAGTTTATCATACAAGAAATAACAATTTTGAAAATAATACAACTAGAGCGAGTACAATCTAGTGATGAAATTAATAGGTAATACAGACTAAAGGGAAATTTAGCACAAAAGCACTGAGAAATAACATATTTGGAAGCATTTCATGACAATATTGAGGAATAATAACATATTAGGAAGCAATGCACAAAAGTACTGAGAAGCAATAACGTATTAGGGAAGCAATACTTGGGAAGTGTGGCCTAGTATATTCTTTCTGATTATTGTAGGAATAATAATATGTATGAGTTAGGGTGGGTAATTAGGAAAGTTGCAGGAGGAAACAGAGGAAGAAAGAAGATGGAGTTTGCAAGTGTTATGTGGTGTGGGAGCAAGAGCATTCCCACTGGGATACTAGATGTGAGTGAAGATATCTTTTAAATATAAAATGGTTGTGGGTGGTGCTAATGGAAGGTGGTAGGGAGTTCCAAAGGCATGCAAGGCCATAAGACAGAAGATTTTTGCCTGGGGGACTAGTTGGTTTATATACTTCTAATAGATTTTGATTGTTGGATCTTGATACTCTTGCAGGAAGGTGCATTTTAAAGGCTGATGAAAGGGAGGGACAAAGGGAGGGATTGAAAATGAGCTTATGTGCAAGATTTAGTTGAGTATATGTGAGAACTGGGTAGCTCTAGCCATTTTAGTTTTTGGAGAGAGGAACAGTGGTGGGTGGAGGACTTGTGGTTGGTAGCAAACTTGGCAATTTTGTTGTAGCAAGAGGAAAGTTGTGTTGGAGGTCTGTAGATTAGTTAGGAGTGGAGCTCCATAGAGAAGGGAGAGGATAAGAAATGAGGTAGAGGGTGATTTTGGTAGCAGGTGTAAGGTAATGATTTTGTCCGTAAAGCATACCGGGTTTTCTTGATATTTAACTGTAGGTGGGAGTTGAATTTGAGCTGGTATCAATTTGGACCCCAAGTAACTTGGTCTCTGACACCAGTTCCAGGGGTAGATTATTTTGTCTAGAGATGTGGAATGTGTTTATATTGAAAGAAGTTGCCTTAGAGGGGATGAATAACATTAATTTGGTTTTAGAGGCATTGAGTGCTAGGTGATTCCTTTTCATCCATTGCTCAGTTGTTGTAAAAGCATCTTGAGTCAGTTTTAGGAGTGAGGGATAGAGGTGGCAGCAAGAGATAATAGCAGAATCATCGGCATATTGGATGATGTCTGAGAATGGGATAGAGTTGTGGAAATCATTTATAAATATATTTAAGAGAAGGGGACTCGGTATAGAGCCCTGGGGTACCCCAGTAGGAGTATTTAGAAATGAGGAGGTGGCCTTTTTCCATTTGACTGCTTGAGATCTGTTAGATAAGTAGCTGGAGAACCAGTTCAAGGAGGAGGGAGATGGGTAAAGTTTAGTTAGTAGCAGGCTGTGAGAGTGTGTCAAAGGCCTTAGAGAGGTCGAGTAGTAGGGTAGAAACAATTTGGCCAGAGTCGGGCTTTATTTACAGTTTCAAGGAAGGAGAGGAGGGCGGTCATAATGCTATGATGTGGTCTGACTCCATGTGTGGGAGTTAGTAGGTGATTATCTAAGAGATGTGGAAGGAGTTGTAGTTGGATACACTTTTCTAGGAGTTTAGAGATGGGGACAGAATAGCGATGGGGCGGAAATTAGTAACATTGTTGTTGTTGCCACCTTTTATGTAGAGGTATGATAAAGGCCCTTTTCCAGACTTGGGGTACTATACATTCTTGGATAGAGCAGTTGATTAAAATGCTAATAGGGTAAGTGATTGCTTCAGCAGCTTTGCTAAGAAAGTAAGAAGGGATGTTATCAGGAGCATTGGTGCATGGCTTCAGTTTCATAAGGAATTTCTTTATAGTAGAAGTTGGGTATAGGTTTAAATGAGAAAAAAGGAGTGTGAAGAGGGAGAATTAAGGGCAGATGAAGCTGATGAAGTAGTAGGAGGAGTGGAGGGATGGGAGTTAGTAGATGGGAATGAGGAAGTAGTAGCAGTGTAGTGGTGTTGGAGAAAGATGGCGTTAATTTGGAAATGGATTCAATGAAAAGAGTTAAATTGGGTAGCCAAGTCTTGGTCAGGAGCGTTTGGGTCTGGGGTAGGGGTATCTGGTTTGCTGGGGTTAAGTAGAGTAGAGATACCTTTCCAAAATTTCTGAGGGTTTGATTTTATTATTTTGAAGTGTGGAAAAGTAGTTTTGTCTGTCTAAGATTATGAGCTTTTTCGAAGTATTTTATATTCATTGTAATAAAAGGACAGGATTACAGTATTTTCAGAAGCTCATTAAATTTTATTGCAGATCAGTGTCTCTTAGCAGTGTCTGTGTGTTAGTACACTTGTAGTTGGGTCAGGGTGGCTTTAATGGTATATGGTAAATAAGCATTGCTACCTTATTTAAAAGCCAAGCCCTGCAACAACTAGCTCCACACTGAAGTCAAAACACAATAGCTCTGGTGGGTAAATGTACTCTGTAGTAATCAAAAAAGGCAAATGTTTAAAATAACTACAGCTTATGTGCAAACACAATAGGTAGTGATGAAACAATGCTCTGCTAAAAATGCTTTAATGCTCCACAATGCTGAGCTGCAGATCAGTTATCACTGGCTACCAGGATTTCACCCACTTCAGCTCAAGCACGGTGCCGCACAGTGCAACCTTCCCAGAACTAATTTGTCTGACCAGAATTATTTGGTGTGTGTATTAGAGGGAGGTAGCATACCCCTCAGCTGTCCAGATTTTTGCCCCATATTCCTCCTAAAAGGATTGAAGTTGCTAAATGAGACATTTCAGTTTTAGATGTCATGTCATTTAGAAAATGCATACCAACACAAATCCTGTTACTCTTGCAATTTTCTAAGTTTCTGAGAGCCATATTTATAATCTGTCCCTATTTATTTTAGGCTTTGTCCAGATTTCTTGCACTAAGGTTGAGGCCTTGAGGGTGTGGTATGTTTGTGAGAAAGTGAAATGCCCAAGTTAGAGTTAACAGGTGGAATTTTCAAGTGCATTTTCAAGGAACTGTGAGTTTTAAGGGAAGCTAAGTTCACTGCTGCTCATGCCAAGTCTATTTACAATGTGCAACTGTTTTGTTTAGCAAATGGTATCTCTATTGTGGTATAACGTTTTAAAGCTATGTTAGTAGCACCACAAGTAGAATACTTGCATCTTAATGTAAAGGCTTGAGGTTCTATTCCTACAGCATATACATTTGTATGCTGCAGTCCTCAGGATGCCCTCCTTTGGATGAGATGCCTAATAACTATGAACCTGTTTTTCAGCTTGTCATCCATTTTCTATTGCAATATACCAGCTTACCATTTTTTTAATTTAACATGGGCAATTTATTCTTTGACGGCAACAGGCACTGAATTTGTAAATGAAACACTGAAATATACAGCAACAACATCTTCATTAGTTTCAGATATCTTTAATGTGGAATTATTCAGATTACTTTTACTTCAGCAGAGTCACTCAAACAAGTGCTGCTGTATAATACAAGGGATATAATTCAATCAGGTAAATCTAATAACTTTTGCATGGCCCTAACGGTGTGCAAGGAGCCTATTGCTTGAAAACAGTTCAAAGGTAAATAACCTGCCACTGGCCAGATGCATTTTCTTTGAATGTGGGTTTCAATGCTGTTTCATTGAATGTGAGTTTCAAAAGTAGAGAAGCTTTAATGCCAAGTCTGTTTTCATTGTAAGACTATTGCTTTGTTTAGGTTTAGTAAATGTCTCAGTGTTTGGGCTATAATGTTTGAAATAAAAGTTGTAAATTAAATCCAGCTGCCTGTAATCATTGTAGAACTAAAGCATAAAACAGTATGCACACAGATTTGAACAGTGTCTACAGTAAATGGGGAGAAATAGCCAAGTAATGGGACACTGGAATGGCTGTGTGGGCGGGGCTTGGGGTGGGTGGACTTGGGCGGGGCTGTGTTGGCAGGGGGCGGGGTGAGCTATGTGGGTGGGGCTCTGGGTTTGCACCCCCCTGCAAAAAATCCTGCGGGCTCCCTTGCCCCCGGCCTCTCTTCATTGGTTAAACACCTTGTGTTGAAGTCTCCCTGTTGTATCTCTCCTGGAGTCATTTGGACTTCCTCAGAGGAGGGAATTCTTCCTCATCTAAAAGAAAATTTCTCATTAGTCCCTTACCACAATTAAAACCATTACCAGTACCCCAACTTTGAGACCTCTGTGGTTCAGGATACGCAGAGTTCTCATTATATTGAATTCTGTCCTGCTCTAGTTTTTACAATTTCCTATTTTTAATAGTATTTATTTGATGTTCAACAGATGTAAATACACAATTGTATTCAAAAAGATTATTCTCGTGTATACTGTTCTCCACAATTCTCTTACCCTAACTCCATAGCATCTTTTATTAAGTTAGCTACCAATATCTCATTATGTTTTATTACCATCTCCATGTATTCAAACCCATGTCTATCAAACATGGAAATTAATTCTTTATGACAAGCAGAGTTAGTAACTAAACCAGTAGGGGAAGTGCCACATGCATAAACCCTTGGTACTAATTTTAATCTCAAACATCCTCTAAAATAGGAATTTTCAAGTTGAATCTTCTTAATTTTAAGCAACAAATAATCAAGTCTCTGTAAATTAGTATTATAATCACCCGTACTCACAGTCCCTTCCAGTCTCATAGTCGGATTCTGTTCAAGCCATAAACCAGCATGAAAGTTCTCATCTTGTAAAACATCCCATTCCATAAATTATTTCTTCCAACATCCCCTATAGCAGGAAAATCGTTCAAATCGTTCAGTACACACTACGAGCATGTATGAACACCTGTTTGGCATCCGTTTGCCGAAACTATCTCCACATTGCTCAAAAGCTGCTGCAAAGACCTCGTTCCTGCTTTGCCAGAGGCCCAAACTCATTGATCTGACTAATGCAAGAAAGTATGTGAGTTATAAGCTCTTATAGTAATACTTTCCTACCTCATTTTTTCATAAGGACAAGGTTTCTTTGAGAACTAACCCCTTTTCTATGCCTAAAGTGGTCTCAGAAATTACCTTAACACAGATTATTAATTTCCTTGTCTTCTTCCCTAAATAAATGAACAAGGGAGAAAAGATTATTTGCACTTGGGGCAATGACAGGCAGCTAAGATACAATCTAGACAAAACTCAAGCATTCAGAAAAGTTGATCAATGTCAAAGCAGACTATTTACAGATATTGTCTTTTGTTGTACTCACAATCGTTAATCACTTGCAGGCATTATTGGACTCCTTCCATAATGGGCTGTGGCTTCTTTAGTGGCTTAGTGGAAAGGGATGAGCTCAAGAAGTACTCGAGAGGCAGCAACGTGGTCCTCTGCATGTACATTTACAAAGCACTACCAACTGGATTCCTTATCTTGGTCCCAAACAACTTATTTTTTTAAAACAAGTCAGCACTTGGCATTTTGAGTGCTAACGTTTCAATAAGGAGTCAGCTTGTTTCCTAGTGTTATCCTTTCAGAGCTCAACATGAGTTTCTGAAAGAGCATGCAGAAGGAGCCCTTATTGTTTTAAATCTGGCTGGTCACTGGGATAAGATCCAAGTAGTTTAGTCTAAGGCAACAGTGATCTGTTAGAACATCAAGTGTTGTTATAAATTTACTTACACAAGTGCACTTTCTTGCTAAAGAGCTTCTGTATCAATTAATAATGGACAATAACACCCAGCTTGTAGTCATCCTCAAATTTAATTAGTCATAGGTCAGGGTTTGTATCATGGAGGTCAGAAGAGTATATATCAAGAAGGAGGGGTCCCTTTATTGAGTCCTGTGGTACTTCAATAGTTACTGCTTTACTTTCTGAAGAGGCATCTGCCATCTTAACTGTTTGAGTTCTATACTTCAGCCAGTGTTTATCCACCTTACAACATAAGGATCTACCTTTATTTCTTTTAGCTTGTTTACAATGCTATCATGGGATACAGTACCAAATGCCTATTCTAGATCCAGATATGTGTTAGTTTATAATTGATTTTGTCAGATACTGGTTTCTTGGAGACTACTAGTTTATAGAGTGATTCAAATCTCAAGAATACATATGTTTCAATTTATTATTTACAGGAAGTGTACATCATGTACAATGGTATTTTCAAGCCTTGATTTGTTGTTTAAACCTATGATTTTAGTTGTTTGTTCTTCAGCTTTAGTGAAGATATCAAATATGGGTCAGAGAAGAGGTGTAACAGCTGCTTTCAAGAAGATGAGGGGACAAGAAAGGTCAACATATCGGGTAAAATATTCTAGAAGTTGGTGTGAAAGATGGATATGGGAGTCATGTCAGAATGATTCAGTGTATTTGCCCCAGCAATATCAATGGAGGAGGACAGAAGACTGCAAAAGCGAGAGAGAGAATGAGAGACAGAATAATTAAATAGAGCAGGAGAAAGAGGGTTGTGCATATGCGGCATCTGAATATAGAAAGAGCAGTCTGGGAGAACCCAAACCCTAAAGTAGATGAGGGGGAAGTCACTGAAGTCTTGGATTATAAGAGGTCCAGAAATCTGGTGTACAACTCCCAGAAAGAGTAGAATTCGACATGTAGTTCTAACCAGTCATCGGGTTGAGAAGGCAGTATTAAACAAGAGTGATCACAATATTGTCTGGCTTAGAGCAGGAGGAATGGTAATAAACAAGATGACAGTAAAGTAGTTTTGTATTCACAAATTAGATGAGTCAATATTCATTGACCCATATATTGTAAAATAATATACTCCTTTTTCATCAAACCACAACACTGTCTCTTTCTAGTGTTTGCTGTCACATTCCCCTGTGTTGTTGACCTTGGATAAGATGAATAAGATTTGATGAGTCATGATTCAGCAAATACCCACTTAAGTTTTAGAGAAAAGGGTAGCTTATGCTGAGCTGAGGAAAAGGGTCAAACAAATTATGAAACTGGAAGAAAAGACGGAGTAATCCAGTTACAGAATTGGGTCAAGTACTGAAAAATGAAGAATATAAGCAAGTCTTTGAGGAGAATGCAGAATGGAAAAAGAAGGCAAAGCCAATGTGACTACATAAGAAAGAGATGCTAGTGATCACAGCAAAGGTTAGGGTATGTGAGGGAGGCAGTGGGGAAGTGAAATATCTGCAGCAAAGAGAGACAAGCAAAGGGCTGCAGTGGTGGTGCATGCAGGAAAAGTGCAAGTTAAATGTAATACTATAAAAAGAAGGAGGGAAGGACAGGCACATGTACCAGGCTGAGTAGGGAAGGGAGTGATACATGCAACATGGAAAAAAAACACAAAGGCACTAAATTGTACTGTGTTTAAGCCTCCAAGAAGGAAATGAGTAGGCTGGCAGTATGCTGATATGGAGCTAGTGCACATGGGACAGCAGTAATAGAATAATAGTGAGGTAGAAGATGGAAAGGAAATTTGTACTGTAAGATAACATTGCTGTCAATATAACCTTAGTGGTTCTTTCCCAGGCTTCGTAAAGGCTTGGTCAGTGACTTGGCCAGTCCCCCAATGGATATCTTTTACAAGTCATTGATCAGAGCAAAAGTGACTGACAGCTGAAAGACAGAAAGAATACTACCTAAAGTAAGGTGGGAAGCAGGAAAATCAGGGAACTAGAAACCTTTTGAGTTTAAATGCAGTAGCAGGAAAAAATGGTAGTCATGAAGATAATTCTGAGGGAAAGATTGGTTGCTTTCTCTGAGACTAGAAATATCCATGACAACTGACAGCATGGATTCATGGTCAGTGTGGACAATGAGACAAACTTGATCCCAGTCTTGCATGCAAAGCAGCCTAAAGTTTGACCAACAAACCAGTAAGAGTATCCACTCTTAGAAATGTTTGTTCTTACAAGTTGTAACTGTACACATACACACACACACACACATTGTATATAGGCAAACTATTCAAAATCCAAGCCCCCCAGCTATCTTACTCATGATGGTTAAATCTATCCCTGCCACTAATCCTAACCCTACACCTTGCATTGCTTAAAAGCCACTATCAACATGACACTTGATCTTGGTTTTGTAGTTGGGGTGTATGCTGTTGGCTGTTTTTAACTGGATATAACTATTCAGTATATTTTGTGATTAGATATGAATTTTCATAGCTTTCTGCTTTCAATTTTTTCAGATATTTTGGTGTTCATTATATTGAGTTTTAAATATTTCATGACACAAACATATATGCCTATATGTAAAATATTCAGAATATCTTTAATCACAACATATCTATATTAACAAAACTGAGTGCACAACACTTCAAATAGTACCACACATAATTTTTAACAATCTACAATTAAAAACTCAGTAAACAACAAGCATTCATTATATTTCCCCGAAAGAACACATGCTCCCCCATCAGACACACAGACATACACACACACACACAAAGAAAAAAAAAACAAGACTAGACCTAACTAAAAACAGCATTTTTTGTGGTGGGCCACAACTCCTCTTCACGCCCGTTACCCAATCCACTTTAAATGTACCAAGAGATTGCACAATAGTGAGGAAAGCATAAATTCCCAATCTTATCTGCACCTCAGTCTCAAACAAGCAAAAGCACACTGCATTTCAAACTGCTGAGCAAAAATGTGAGTACGGGTACATAGGAAAAGAGGAAAAATAATAAGCAAGTGATGCCAAGACCATAATTGGCTTAGCTATGTATACTTTTAAGTAAACGAACTTAAAAGTTATTTCCACCCTTTTGAGTCGTTAATAATGCCAACCTCCCAAATCAAGCAGGACCATACATGATAACCCTCGTGTAACTGTATATCTGCTATTCATTCATCAAGACTAGCCTTAAAGCCAGACAAAGTAGCACTTTATGTGACATGTAGTGTAGATTATTCTGAAGGCTGGGAATATGTTGCATTAGGAACCATTCATATGTTCATAGGTAAGTATTGGACTAACTGTCCTTGTGGGCCATTTTAAGTCTAGCTAATTTCCCTTTTTGTGCTTGAAATAACCTGCCCCATTTGGCTATAGATTAGCCTTACCCATCCCATGGTCAGTAATTGTATATTATCCCAATGAGAATAACTATCCCTCTAACAAGTCTTATTTGTTGGAGTAAATTTAGGTCTCTAGTATGGGTATTTGCATTGCCATTTTGTTTTATGAAGACGTATGAGGTAAAATAGGACTGGGTCTTTCATGACTTCAAAAACTATGACACGTCACCTTAGGGCAGCGGGTAGGGGACACAGTATGAGGAACGTTGAAGGATTTAAGACCTTTAATTCATTTTGTTAAAAAAAACATCGGGGACCTTTACCATTGAGCAATCTGCTTGGATTTTTACAAGGGTTACTCAGGGAATGGCAGGAGACTACTATAGGTGACCAAGAAGATTTATGGATGAAACGTGTAGGATGATATCCTGAAGTTATGTTTGATGGTGGCTAATCTAGCAACATTTGGTGAAAACACAGAAATAGGTCTAACAAAATGATAAATAGTGGTGATTCACCTATTGGTACCTACCTGGTTATTACTACTGTTTGCCTAACCACAGCTGTACTCAACTAGGAATCCGTATCCCTTTGCTTCTTCTGTTAGAAGAAGCAAAATAGCACCTTCGCTAAAACAGGGATTACCTAGAAAGATTCAACAAACTGACATTTGCCCAATTCATTTGCATTCATGTATATGCACACACATATACACAGAGAGAGAGAGAGACAGAGAGAGAGAGCGTGCAGGCCACATGCGAAATGAGGCCTCAGCTGTAAAGTGATGAATAATAGTGACCATCTGTGTTACAAAGTGCAGTATGCTGCTTATGCTCTAACTGTCCAAGGCAAAAGAAAAGATCATCCCCTGATAATTCCATATTTTAACTCTGAGATCACATGATTCTCATGGAAAGGCAAATTCCCCAACCCCGAGAAACATCCAATCTGCTACTTTTGTTGACAGGTGTCAGCCATCTGTTTAGTTGACCACATAGTGTCAACTAAATAGATATTGACAAAAGTGCTGTTCAACAAAAGTAGCAACTTTCATATGTATATATATATATATATATATATATATATATATATATATATATATATATATATATATATATAAATGTAGATGTTAATCAATTGGAGTGTGTGTGTGTGTGTGTGTGTGTGTGTGTGTGTGTGTGTGTATTTGCTGAGCCATAAATGAGCAAACCTCAGTCCAACAAAAATTATTGATCCAAACGTGATCAAGCAAAAGTTAAAAATGAGCTGTAACATGCCTCCTGCTGGGGGATCATGAGCTGTGGCATAAATTTGTGGGGGGTGTGAGTGCTGTGCAGACATTAGCCAACAAAAAAGACAAGAACTCTCCACCAAGTTTATGCATTTGTAACTCTACCTCAACTGTATACCTGCCCTGACATTGCCTCCTATACCCACTCATACAACAATGCCATATGTTTTCAAAAACCATAATGCAGTTAACCACTCACTCAGTAAGCAGTTTTCACTCCATCATGTTGTTCATAATGAGTTACTTGTTGCTTTTTCTGACTGTTACTAGGATCCTATGACCTCCTCCACTACTTCTGTTTTACCTGCATAGCTGGATTCCCTCACATTTTTAAGTATTTTATGCCCACATAATGTATTGGTTTCCATTTTCTTTTCAGACAGACCTATCAGATCTTATCTGCACCCCTGGAAAACTTTGCTATCATTCAACCTTAATGTCCCCTAGAAGTGCATATAGTACTGAAGATATGGCCAAATCAGCACTGTGTACAATTCAATGTCACTTTTCTGTGCATAAAATCTATCCTTTTCAATGTTCAGTCCATTTGAGTTTTGCCAGCATCCTAACACTTATCATCATAAAAACACCAGTGTCATGTTCTGTGTTCTCAACAGTAGTAAAATATGGGAACAGATTAATATTACCTGTGATGTCTGTGGGGTTTTTAGGATGGTGAATGAATAACACATGGATTCTGAGTATATCTACAGAAGTGAATAAATCTGGTTGTTTTCAAGAGTGCATGTGCTTGGAAGTACATAAGTACAATATTTAGCATAAAAATGCTTCAGCTTTAAACACCAGGAATCATCTCAAAACAAGGAAGTTTAGCAGAAAACTGGAAACACGGGATGAAGAAATATAATTTATTCTTCACTGTCAGTGGATCAATTCAGAACTTTAAAAAGTTACAGTATGCTGTATTTCAGCATGTTAATGGAGAATATGCCTTTATGGCATAACCTCTTTATTTATTTATTTATTTATTTATTTTTCTATCTATCTGAGAAAGAAAAAGAAGATAAAATAACACTAATAAGATAGAAGGTCAGGAGTTTTGAACCTAGGAAATATTTGAGGTTTAATCACCATTGTTCTTTAAAAGAGCACAATTTCCTACAGAAGCAATCTCTGCTTACTTGACTGAAATTAAGAACTGAACCATGATGTGATCTCACTACACTCTTTGAACTCCTCTACATAACATAACACATAATTGGCATAATGGTTAATGTCATCTATTTACAGAAATAAATTAATGGGTTTGATCCTGACTTTTGTTGGCTAGTCTTGTAATAGCCTGTAGACTGATTGCTTCATATTTATATATGAATAATATTAAAACAAGCTTCCAGATATTCACTATGGGCAATATATTTTCTGAAAATATTTCATCGACATTCCCAAAAAATACAACAATGTCTAATATTTCTACCCTCTCACTTCCCCAGCTTCCTCTCAGGAAATACTTTCAAATATAACTCCCCCAGCTATCACTAGGGAACAGGTCCTCAATGCCCTCTGTTCATGCCTCCTGCTGGGGGATCATGAGCTGTGGCATATATGTGTGGGGGTGTGAGTACTGTGGGTCTGACAATATTCCAGGCTGCCTTCTAAATAGTATGAAACATGGTCTATCATGCCATCTGGAATCACAATTTAACTATAGTCTCCAAATGGGATTCATGCCTGACAAATAGAGAATGGCAACCATCATTCCTCTGCATGAATGCAGGCCATCTTTGTATTCTGGAAACTACAGACCCATAAGTCCCACTAGTCTCATATGCAAAGCCATGGAAAGAATTATTAAGCAAATGATCAATAATGACATGGAAAACCTCCAGATACTGGAACCAACCCAGTTTGGTTTCATCAATAGCATGTCATGTCTACTGAACCTGGCCTACCTCTTTGAGATGGTCATCAAAGCATTAGATGAGGGCAGAATAGTTCACACTACCTACCATGACCTGACTAAGGCATTTAACACAATACCTCATTCAGGCATTGTTGAAAAACTCAAGAGCTTAGGTATAAGCCCTTATATCACCCAGTCGATAGCCACAGACAGGAACCAAGAAGTTAGAATTGGAGAGTCTGCCGCTACAAAAAGGCCAGTCACTAGTGGAGTCCTCAGTGATCAAACCTGGGAATGCTCCTTTTTGGTATCTACTTCTCTGAAGTCAACGCCATCATTAAGGGCCTCTGGCTGAGCAAATATGTAGATGATTGCAAATCAGGAGCTGTTGTAGAATCAACGACTAACACTAATGTTCTCCAGTAAGGACTGACAGAAACAAATTAGTGTCAGAGCTATGGATTAAAACTAAATTGCAAGAAATGCGTAACAGTATTCTGCAGAAAATCAGCCACCCCTGGTAATTGTCATATTGACAACACACCCCTAAGAGATGACCCAATAGTCAGGCACTTGGAGAAACATGTAGAAAGTAATCTAGCCTTTGACCATCATGTGTGCACTGTAGTGAGGAAATCATTCTGCAGTGTGCAGCTTATAAACAAAGGTATGTCATCTAGGTCTATGGGCGTGACAGTTCCATTGTGTTCAGCAGTCATTGGACCTTTTATTGAGTACAGTGCCTCATTTGGTATTTACTTAACCAGGTACACCAAACAATTGGAACATTCACAAAGGTCCCTCAATAAAAGAATAAAGGGCATGAATAACATATTCTGTGCAGACTGTCTCAAAGTCCTATAACCTGTATTCTTCTCTGTTGAGGGGAGATCTATGCCTGACATACAAGGCATGTGACCCCACTTTGATGGACCTCCTGCATATCCTCAAAACAAACAACACGAGAATTACGCACTCTGAAGACTTAAACCTTGCCTATGCTATAAATAGGACCTCCTGGAGCGATAGTTATGTATCCCAGAGACTACCCCTTCCCTGGAACAGGCTGTCCATTCCTGTGAAGCAGAGTTCCTCCTTTAAACCAGTTCAAGTGTAACTTAGTTGGATGGGGAACAGGAAATTCACTCCTGGCTTGATACCTATGTCATTAATGGACAATGGCAATCTGTAAATGATTCATCTCCCAGGCTCATGCCTTTACATGTTTAACAACCCTAGCTCCTGCTTGCACTATCAACGGTGGCAGAACTTGTCAGAGATTTGGGATATATGAGTAGGATTAAAAAAGCTCCAGTGGTTTTTAGCCTTTTTCACACGTGAATCTATGAATATATGAACCTAAGCAGAACCAGAGGTAAAACAAGCATCTGCTGTAGAAACATAAACTTGTACTGCTACATTGACAATATCTAACACAATATGTACCCCGTTTTCTCAAATAGGTTGCTCTTTTCATATCAAAGTAATTACCTGGCAATGTTTAAAGCCAGTTTGGATGCTTGATTAGGTGACTGCACATTTTCACCTGGGATATGTGGGGTTAATATACTGAATGGGGGATAGTATTTATCTTCTGCCAGTACTGAGTGATGTGGCTGAGTTTCACTGAACTGAGGACATTAATTCCAAAAATAAATACGTTCAACTATATAATACTTTTTTCATATTTTTCATCTTCGCATGCTAATAAATGCATTTGTTTATTTACCTCTCTTACATCATAACAAAGACAAAGGAAGAACGGCTTGTACGACAGTTTCATTACACTGCTTGGCCAGATCATGGTGTCCCAGAAACAACTGAACTGCTGATTAATTTCCGGCATCTAGTTCGACAGCATATGAACGACCACCAGGATTGTCCAACCATTGTGCACTGCAGGTAACTTAAGTTTAGTGTTTTACATCTGTGCGCATAACTGTTTGAGTTTTTCTCCTAAACTGTGTACTAGTTAGTTGGGAGTATTAAGTTTACCTTTTTAAAACCATTTCATAGTCTTTCTGTTGACATTGTGAACTACATTTAATTTCAGATGTGAATCAGGAAGAAATGCTGATTGCTTGCTTGTACTGATAGTGAAAGTGCAGAAAATGTGATTTTGGTCTGGTATATCGAGAAATGTATTTGATTTTACTGCATGGTAAACTGTAGTCCTGAAATATAGGTGTACTCATACTGTCTGGCATTCATATTTCATGTATCTGACTCTGTTGTTGCTTCCCAGGTGCATTTAAAAAACAAGAACTACTATATCTGTTTTTAAAGAACTATATATGCTGTTATGATATCATCATTATTATTATTATTATTATTATTATTATTATTGAGAATATGGCCCTATTTCCAAATCAGTATTGTTCAACTTTGTAAAGAGTTTTCCATGTCAGTCTACTATTATAAAAATCAGGCATGAGTGTTCTTTTGTAGTTCAGGTAGGGATACAATGTGTGTTTTCTTTATTTTTGTACGTATGTGTGTGTGTGTGTGTGTGTGTGTGTGTATTTTCTTTTTGGTGTGTGCTATTTTAAATCAATGTAATTTCTCATGATGATAAAGAACTTATTAATGGAAGAAAAGGAAAATATTATTTCTAATAATCTTAAAACAATGCAATTAGGAAATTTATGAAATCCACAGTTCCTTTCTCAGTCACAAGCTTCAGATGGGTCTAGATGTGATGAGAGTTTTAACATGTTTGGTGAACAGCAAGGAAGGTAGATGGCCATATAAAAAGAGAAGTTTGAAGTTGTATGTAGAGATTAGGATCAAGAAATGAATGAGGTAAACAATAGAAATAACTGAGTTTAAATATGACAGATAAAATAATTTGGAGAGTTTTTTTAATGTTACATTTCTTTTGAATATGTAAAAGTGAAAGTTCAGTGGTGGCTGAATATACATTACTAGCTGCATGAGTAGAGGTAAACAAGCTCGTAATAGTAGCTCCTCATTTGCACAAAAACAAAAAATTCTGAGGAAAATAAGTTTTAAACTTCTTCTGTGCCATTGAGGTGTGTCATTGTTTATCTATTACCTCCTAATCCTTTCAGCATCAGCGACATATTTAATGAAGTAGGTAAATGCAGATGTCCTTACTATAGCACTCCCTCCCCCGATTCATGGTTTCCACACCCCACCTAAAAAATGGTTAACTTATAATGAGATGCATAACGGTAAGGCTTCACTATGGTAGATAAAGTACAGTTGTGTACCTACCATAAATGTAGATGTTCGAGTGTATTCACTGTTGCAGTCATTACTCTTGGGTTATCCTGCTGGCAGGCTACCCTCAGTCGGCCAGACTTCCAAAGTCTAGGTCTGGCGTCGGTTGCTGTCGCCTCTTCCCTGACATCAGTGCGCCAGGGGTATAAAAGATGCAGCTGACGCCATTTTCTTCAGTTTTTCTTGCCCCAGATGTCAGGTGCCCCCAAATGGTAGGCTGAAAAATATGCCAGTAAAAAATGCATGCACAAAAATAACATTTCCTTCATCTACAAGCAAATACACCAAAAAGGTTGTATAGGATATAGAAGTGTAGATAAGTCCCAGCAAAGACAAGGGGGATGGAGGGTGGGTAACCTGGACTGCAACAGTGAATACACTCGAACATCTACATTTATGGTAGGTACACAACTGTACTATGTTCATCATGTTTCACTGTTGCAGTCATTACTCTTGGGTAGAATCCCAAAGCCGAGGTAGGGTGGCTGGGCTAAATAGGATTTGGAGAGGCTATGAGGCCCTGCAGAACTGCAGTGGCAAAGCCTGCTCTGGACTTAGAGTAAAGAGGTAAGTGGTAGTGCTTTATGAAGGTGTGCACTGAGCTCCAAGTTGCATCCTCTAAGATATCTTTGGTTGGTACTCCTCTGAGGAAGGCTACTAAAGTGGCTGCTGTTCTGGTGGAATGAGGCCTAATGCCTTTAGGCACTGATTTGCCATGTTGGAAATAGCAGAAACGGATGCAATGGCCTATCCATTTTGAAATAGTCTGTTTTGAGATCGCCTTTCCTTGTGATCCTGCAGCATAAGACACTAAAAGTTGCTCAGTCTTTCTGAAAGCTTTAGTTCTGTCCAAGTAGAAGCGTAGCTGCCTGTGTATGTCCAAAGAATGGAGAATTTTCTCACCCTTGTTCTGTGGGTTTGGATAAAAGGTAGGCAAGTGAATGGTTTGGTTGAGGGCCACACTGGATACCACCTTAGGCATAAATGTAGGGTTTGTCCTCAGAGAAACCCTGTCTGGATGAAAGATGATGAAAGGTTCCACAGCCATGAGTGCTTGTAACTTTGAGACTCGCCTTGCAGAAGTTATAGCTAGGAGCAGAGCTGTTTTCCAGGATAAGAATTTTACATCTGCTGTTGATGCTGGCTCAAAAGGAGGCAGTGGGAGTTTTTCCAAAACGTAATTGAGGTCCCAGGCCAGAATTGGTACTCTCCTTGGAGGCCTAATGTTTTTGGCCCCTCTGAGGTACAGCGTTATTAAAGGATGTGAAAAAATAGGTGGTTCCGTATTGTAATGGGATGAAATGGCAAAGGCATGAATCATAATTGATGAGAAAGAAAGGCCTTTGTTTAGCATCTCAGTTAGGTATTGTAAAATCTGAGGGATATTTGGTACACACATGTCAATGCCTTGTTTCTGGTTCCAAGCACAGAATCTCTTCCATTTTTCTGCATAAGATTTTCTGGTACTGGGCCTCCTGGCCTCCAAGATGACATCCATAACAGTTTTTGAAAGAGGAGTGTTCAGAATGGCTACATTATCTGCCATGCTGCCAGATTTAAGGTCCTGAGTTGGCTGTGCAGGATCTGATTGTTTTGTTGGGTCAGCAAGTGAGAAGTTTGAGGTAAAATCCATGCTGGACCTTGAGACAAGCTCTTTAGGATCAGGTACCAGTGCTGGCGTGGCCAGTCTGGTGTAATCAGAATAATTTTTGGCTTCTCTTGTCTGACCTTTAGGAGTACTCTGGGAAGGAGATGCAGTGGGGAAAAGCATATACTGTTAGATTTTTCCAGCTGAATGATAGGGCGTCCATTTTCCATGCTTGCTTGTGATAAATCCTTGTGCAAAATCTCTGCAATTGGCAGTTGAGGAGAGGCAAATAGATCTATGTCTGGGCATCTCCATTTCCTTATTATCATGCTGAAGACTTGTGGATCCAGTTTCCATTCGTGAGGATCCATGAGGTTTCTGCTTAGGTCGTCTGCCAGAGAATTTGTTTTTCCTGGCAAGAATTGTGCTTGCAGGTGAACTTGAAGAGCCAATGCTGTATCCCATAAGGTCATTGCTTGTCTGCAGAGGGGGTAGGAATGTGTACCTCCCTGATTGTTTATGTACCACATGACCGTAGTGTTGTCTGTCTTTATCAGTAACCGTCCTGGATGAAGCAGGTCCTTGAAAGCTGTCAGGGCATTTTGAACAGCTAGCATCTCTTTTTGATTGATGTGAAGATGCATCTGGTTTGCAGGCCATGTGCCCTGAATACATTTTCCTGCCATATGCCCCCCCCCCCCCAAGGCATAATCTGATGCATCCATTGTCAGTGTCTGTCTGGCTGTGGGTAAACTGGATGGCAGACCCTTGTTGTGGTGACAGGCTTCTGCCCACCATAGAAACTCCTGTTGTAGGCAGGGAATGAGTGCAGTTACTGTCTCCAGGCTGTGGCAATGCTGAGTCCAAACACTTTTTAGATACCATTGTAGTTTCCTCATATGCAGTCTGGCATATGGAATTAGTAGAATGCAGGATGCCATGAAACCCAAGGCCTGCAGAAATTTCCTTGCAGATAAGTGGGTTTTTGTTGCCAATTTCTTGAAATAAGTAATCAGTTGCTTTTGCTTGTCTGGCGTGAGATAAGGCAGTTGTATTTAAGCTTGCACCCAGGAACAATATCTCTTGAGAGGGCACTAGTTTTGATTTCTTTTCGCTTACTGTGTACCGTAGGCCAATTAGTAATCTTTTTACAAATGCCAGATGCTTTAGAAGAGTGTCTTTGTTCTCTGCTTGAATTAGGCAGTCGTCCAAGTAGGGATATATTTGAATTCCTTTTTGTCTGCAAAATGCAGTTACTGGTGCCAGGCATTTTGTGAAGACCCTGGGCGCAGTAGATAAGCCAAAGGGCAGTGCAGAGAATTGGTAATGCATTGATCCAGCTATGAATCTGAGGTATCTTCTGCAAGATTGTCTGATTGGGACATGCAGGTATGTCTCTTTTAGGTCCAAAGTTACGAGCCAAGCAGCTGCTGTAGAGTCAACATCTTGAATTTTGGAACTTACAGAAATATATTTAGTATAGACAGGTCCAGTATTGGTCTCCAGGTTTTGTCCTTTCTGGGTACTAGGAATAGTCTGGAGTAAAATCCTTGCCCCTGCTCTTGTTGTTTTACTTGCTGAATGGCCCTCATGTCCATGAGGGCTGTAATTTGTTTTTGTGCCTCTGCCCGTTAATTGTGTGGCAGGTTTGGCATACCCTTTGACCTTGGTAGAGTGTGAAAATGGAACCTGTAGCCTTGGGACACTGTGTGCAGGACCCATTTGTCTTGGGTAACCATTTGCCAATTTGATGAAAAAAGTGCTAGTTTTCCCCCTAAGGGGGCTGCCAAAAGAAAAGTGCTTGGATCTGGTAGAGGAAAGTCATTGGGACTGTTTCCTGTAAGGTTGTGATTTGTCTTCTCTGCTTTTGGAGGTAGGAGCACCCCATTGTTTAGGCCTGTATGAGCCTTGGGGCTGAGATCTGCCTCTGGGATGCCTGTATCTGCCTCTTTGAGGTCTGTCTGACACTGGAAAGGACCAATTTTTAGAAGGCCAGTTTCTGCTAAACCTGGCTGGCTGAACTTGTAAGAAATCCTTGACTGTCTGAATGGATTTAGCTTTATCCTCCCTTTTTTTCAACACTTCTTCTGCTTTAGTACCAAACAAAGTATCATGTTGTAATGGTGCATCTAATAATTTTGCTTTAACATGATCAGGCAGATTCTGTTCCTTTAACCAAGCATGCCTTCTAATAACAGAACCTGTAACAGCGGCCCTGCAAGAGGCCTCCAGTGAATCATAACCACATTGCAAAGTATGCTTTCCTACTTGTTCAGCTGCATGCAATAAATCCTGCAATTCCTTGTTCTCTGAACATTCAGTATTTGTCAGCAATTTCTGTTTAAGCAGAGACATTAAATATTGCTGATATTTAAGCATATGAAACTGACAATTTAAAGCCCTCACAGCCAGGGTAGCAGAAGTGTAGACTTTTTCCCCCATCTGTCTAGAGCCCTAGAATCCCTAGCAGAGGGGACAGGGTTTTTTGCAGTGGAAGCTTTGACCTCTTTGCGACCCTGAGATATAGTTTTTGGGTCAGCAGCGGTGTTTTTGTATAGGAATTTATGAGAATCCGGGACCCTGTAGTATCTGGCTGGCTTAGCAGGTGCAGGGCGTAAAGAGTCAGGGGACAGTCCGGACTCTGAAAAAACATCATCTACAATGTCTAGAACAGGTGGAATAGCAAGGGGTCTGTGCTGAGGAAGTAGCAGAAAGTCCCTGAGCCTTTTCTTAGATTCAGAGTAATCTTGGCTCTCCCAGTGGAAATGCTCCCTCATAGTATGCAGGGTTTCCCCCAAAAGAATAATCCTCAGGAGGAGAGGCTGAAGGAATGGATTCTTCAGCATCAGAATCCTCATAGGAAAGCATGGAGTGATCCTGTTCAGAAGAGGAATCAGAGGAAATAGAAACCTGATCAGAAGAATCATACTCTGTGTCTTGCCTAGGCCTCTTATCAGGAGGGGGATGGGAGTCCCTGATCAAAGTAATTAGGTCTTCGGCCATTTTGAGCATCTATTTATTAGGCATGGAAGTCTGAGTAGGAGAATGCTGTACTTGTTTCTTTGTCTTTAGAGCTGCTTTAGTCTTTGTCTTTGAAGCTGAGGATGGCTTAATATATAGTTGTGTAGGTCTGAAGACACCCTCAGAAGCCGATGCCTGCTCAGCGGCTCCGGACCCATCTGAGGGAATGATTTCCAAGTGTCCAATACCTTGAGTATCCAGAGGCCCAGTTGGCTCCACGTGGGTGTCAGTAGCAGCCTGTGGCTCTGAGGTAGTGAACACCAGGGGCTGCGAAAGCTCCTCACTGAGAACCGGTGACTGGCCTAGAAGAGGCCTCATCATTGGCTTTGGAACTCGGATGCCTATCCTTTTCCTTGTCCTTGCGTTTTTTGTAAACTCTGGTAGTTGGCTGGTCCAACGGCATAATATAATTGAATCTACGTCCAAAGTAATGAAAAGCAAAATCAAACCAACTCTTAATAGTGCATTGGTTAAATCTAGCACAAAACCGACAGCTAGCTAAGTTTTGATCAGGGCCTACGCAAGGAATACAGTAAGAGTGAAAATCCTTATGAAGTATTTGCTTCCCACAAGAAATACAATTATTAACTTTTTCTGACATCGGTCTGGAGCAAGAATAAAGTTTCCCCAATGGGATATTTAGCTTTAATGAAGACTTCGGTTCTGAAATTCAAATTCGAAAATCTCAGTAGTCGGCCAACCAGCACTTGCGAACTGCTTTTGCTTCGGGCACCGCGCGGCAAGAAAGACTGAAGAAAATGGTGTTGGCTGCATCTTTTATACCCCTGGCGCACTGACGTCAGGGAAGAGGCGACAGCAACCGACGCCGGACCTAGACTTTGGAATTCTGGCCGATTGAGGGTAGCCTGCCAGCAGTATAACCCAAGAGTAATGACTGCAACAGTGAAACATGATGAACATCTGTGTTATCTCACTGGAAGCATGGGACTGAATATCTGTTTCATTCCCGTTTCAGGTCTGTTTGTATAATAGTACAGGCTTAGTCCATTCCCTCTGTCAACCAGTTCCCATATACAAGGCAGAAATGTATTTTCAGCAGCCCAGTGGCCAACTTAAGAACTAAGTGGCCAATTATGAAATGTGATTTCACTACAGCTGTTCAATAAATCAAGTTTAAATTGCCATGTTCTCAAAAAAATAAACAGTCTCTAGGGTCTTCTCTGCCTGCCAAACCCAGAATGTAGCTGTGGGCACCACTAAAAGTGTTATGAGTCACTGGTCAGAAGGCATCCTAGAAAAACAGTTGTCCCAGTCCCCTTCAAAAAACACATCATACCAAATGACATTTGATGACTTTTATTAAATTTCCATAACATAGCTTTGTTCACCAAATTCATTAATTACAACTTATTCATAATATACTTGATTCTAAACACAGCATAACGTCCTTGTAATGTTAATCAGGGCAGCGTACCTACTCAGCCTGCCCCAGTATGCAGCGTCCATACCTCTGCTCACTTACTTTACTTATGAAGCACCATCCCAGTAATGTTAATCAGGGCAGTGAACCTACTCACCCTGCCCCAGTAAGCAGTGTCCATACCTCTGCTCGCTTACTTTACTTACGAAGCAGCGTACTTGAATTACCTCCCACCAAATAAGCAGCATCCTTACCTCAGCCTGCTTCTGTGTTCAGCAAGCTTCCTCCAACTGCTCCTTTTCCTTTCCCCAGATCCTTGAAATGAACATCCATACACCAGAGGGAGAACAGAAGAGGGCAAGCCTATACCTCTTCTTCACCAACCAGCCTGACCAGGCTGTTCTCCCTCCCTTCTACCCAAAATCCTTCAACCCACTAATTCCCATAAAGGGAAGGGTCAAGCCAAACATCATTCAGTGTACCCATCATCTGTAAAGCACCATAGAATCCCGTCATAAACCCACCTTGCCATACCATCACTGAAAGACACCCTAATGAAACTAAATAAAGTAGAATTACCATGACCCCACTTTAGCACTGGAGCATCCACAACAAGTGAATACATACCCTTTTAGCCTGCTTCCTTCAAAGCTGAAATCATGGCTCAACCTGAACGGATTGACAACCTATAACCACAACAAAAAAACACAAACTATAACCCCTTGAACTCAAATCTACACCCAGTCAAAATAACTAGAATCAAGTCTCACACCCAGGACCCTGTTAACTGTGGTATATCACCTTAGCCCACCAACTACCCAGTTCTGGAGTTCTGGATGTGCAACAACTCAGTTACCATAGGGAATAGTCTAACTCCAAAACTTTAATGTCCTAACCTTCGATGGCAGAAAACAAGCACCCCTTGACCTAGTTCCTGAAAACTCGCCTATGCTCAGCAATGAAGTACTCTACGTACCCAGCCATAAACACCCCCAATTCACTCATTACCAAACCATTCTTAATCCCTGTTTGTCCCTGGTCTTTCCCCTCAAAAGCTCTCTTTCCTTATGTTACCTATACCACTAGTAGGTAATTAAGACCTGTCTTACAGCTGCCTTATCCTGCAACCAAGAGTCCTTTAAACCTTCTAACTCCCCTGTAACAATGCACCCAGTTTCTAAAATTCCCCAACACAGCCATCTACCTACCATGCTTCCTAAAACCCTATCTACAAAGTTCACCCAAACCCCAAGTGAAATGATCCTTGTGCTATTCTGTAAAACTTTAACCCGGTATGTAACATTAACACTACCTACTCAAGGGACAAATTTGTCACCCCAAAGATACCACCCATTCAGAACAAACTCCAGCATCCTGTCAAACACCTCATTGGCCCTTCCCCCACATACAGTTCAAATAACTGGATGCGTGAATGCAGCCACCCCAAGGTTCCAAGAAAGTAAGGATTGAACTTCACTAGCTTGCAAGAGCCATAGGGCTGTAGCCTAATAAGTTCCTGTGCTCCTATAAATGTTGTCACTCTACTCATCCCGTGGGATCCCCACACTCTCCATAAACTGTCTCTGACAGTTTTTTCCCTGGCCCCCGCTACCTACCTCTTCCTTACTTGCCCCCTATACCAACACAATAATCAGCTCCCACTAATTTATCACAGAGGTGTAACATGCCTTACTAAGGTGATTACTCAGGCCTGCCTTGTGCCCCATTCCAGTGGCAAGAACATCCATCCTATCAAAACATCACCTTTCAAATCCCTTTTTCAAGCCACCGCATGATGTCATCTGCACTTCAGCAATTTCCGTCAGTAACTTTTGCCCACTTGTGCTCCCCATGTGTAACCTCCTCACTTGCCACTGCTTCCATCACCTGTGAATTCACTGTGTATCATCACAACTGGTACTCAGCACACCACCATCTACAAAGAAAAGGGCAAAAGCAACCCCTCTAATATGTGAAGAACACAGAATGAAGTAGGCAGCCAGCAATACCACAGATCCGGATATAAAAGAAAACACTTCTTTATTGAATTAAGCACTTTCATCAGACACTTCTGACTTCATCAGAATACAAATTCAAAATGCAAACAGTGCTTAAATAACCAACCCCACCATGCATATTGATTACATCATTTCCTCCCAAAGGAATTAAAAATACATGGCATAACTTAATAAAAAGCAGTTGACAAACACCACATAACTAAACCACTCAAAGGCAGTTAATAATAAGTCATATAAAATAGAAAGACTTCAGTTTTGATAATGCCATAATACTGACCCTGTCGTTGAGTCCAGGTTTTGTATTGGCATTGAGTTTAATTTGCCATTTTAATTCAAGTAGTTCTAAAAAGTCGTCCAATTGACCACCCCTAAAACCCAGGTCAGCATGATCAATGGCACAAAACTTAAAACTTATGCATAGTTTCAATATGCTTATACAACGCATTTTTGTTGTTTTTGTGCCTAATTTCATATTCATGTTCATAAACTCGTTGCTTAAGGGCCCTCTTAGTTTTTCCCACGTAAAATCCATCACATGACTCACACAAAGCAACATAAACTACCCCGTTTGAAAAACAATAGTACCTTTTCTTTGGGTAAATCAACCCATAGTTCTTAAACTAAATCTCCCTTCTGTTTACAATAGAAGCACATTGAGCACACCTACCATATTTGTAAAACCCCCATTTCTTAAAGCCTTCTTGTTCCTTTCCAAAAGGCCCATAAAACAAATGTCTTTTTTATAAACCACAACTGTTTTTTCACCAAGAACCCCAGCACTTTCTTTGTCCATGACAAAAATTTTCCAAAATTTCTCAATTATTTTCCTAATATCATAGAAATTAAGTGTGAAAGGTATAATAATCAAGGCCCTAGAATACCTATCATGATTCCATACTGCCACATAAGAGTTTCACTATGTGACCAGTATGCCTTTTTTGTTTAACTTCATTCTCAATCGTATTAACAAAACGGGGGGGCAACAACACAAAGAAAATATCTTGTTCCACTAAAGCATAAACCTCTTCTATTACTCAAATATGCCACAGTTCCCAAGCCCACGCAAAGGCATCAATACACCAACAGTTAAATACCATGTTTTTTGCACAACTAAAGCAGCAGCTACCTCCCCACTTCAGATAAGCTGGTTTTATAAATGTTCACGTAACAAAATATAGGGTAACAGACCATCTAGCAAGTCATGATCAGATTCTTGGGTAATATTTAGAGGAACAGCAAAGCTGAACCTTCCTCTTCTACCATGAGTCAGTAAAGAAAGACCACACAAAAGCCCTCAGTGTGTTCTCAAAGTCATAAATAAAACTCTATAACAAAACACCCCTCAAACCACAGTTCCCCTCAAACCAGAATACTAAGGCCTACTGTCACTCCTGGAATACCTCCAGGTCGTCTTGGGCGTCCCTTGCCTTAGCAAGTTCACACCAAAATGTGATTGTTTAACCCAGCTCACTAGACTAAACCTCTTAAGTCCCACCCTTATCTCATTTCCTCCCAACCATCCCTGCCTCCACTTAACCCTTTCAACTCCCCCTAATATCAACCTAAAACCCCATGAAGATGTCCCAGGACAACTTGGTTTGTTGCCAAACTTAATTTAGCATTGATTCTGGATTGGAACTGTGCCATACATATAACTGGTAATTGCTGTCAGCTGATTTTCGTGAACATATTCAGTGAATGTTGTGTGCTCATTTGCTAATCAATAGGTTATACTGAACTGTTTTATGCTTCCCATAGCTGGCAAGAAAGGTATGAAAGGGAGCATGAAATAGAAGAGTCATTTTGTGCTTCTTAAATGTATTATGTCAATGGTGATTTTTTTTCCTTTAATTACGAGGATTGAAGCTTACTAAAATCTATTTGAAAACCATAGATTAATCTGCTTTTCAGTTAACACATGAGTAGTCAGGGCCATATATCAACAAATTACATTGATGGGTTTGTGATACTGATTTTTTTTAGTTCTTTTAACCCTTATTAACCTGTGTTTGCATTTTTAGTGCTGGTGTTGGTAGAACTGGTACCTTCATTTCAATAGACCGGATAATCTACCAGGTGGAGAATGATAATCATGTAGATATATATGGAATAGTCCACGATCTTCGAATGCACAGACCACTAATGGTGCAAACTGAGGTAAGAGTGACTTTCTCACTAACTTGACACCTAGTAATGCACTTTTTGAAATGTTGCATGACTGAATTTTGACAGATGAAATGGCAGTTTATAATAGTATAGCCTTTATGTTCCATTGACAGAACATTTGCCACTGATTGTTTTAAGCTAAGTATTTAATGTAACCAGAATAATTTACTCTGGCAGTTTATTTTAATGCATGCATAACTAGCTTGCTTTCTGAGAAATATACTAATGTTAAGATGCATTGTTCCAGTGCACTTCATAATATAAAGTACTACCTGAGTCTGGGTTTTTTTAAATTTTTCCTACATATTTCTTTGCACATTTTTGCAATACTATCTTCCTTTTTAAGGTACTTGCATAAGATAGGATTCATAATGTTGTATTATGCACCTTTGTCAAGGTTTTTACATAAAGTAAAGTTCATAAGTACCTTACCACACTTGTGAAATAGTTTGTACCTATGCAAGGTTCAGTATGGCCATTTGTGCAGGAGTGATGTGTTGCCTGTGTGAGTTGTAACTGGAAACAGATAATGGACCACCCTGCACTGCTACAAGCAGTCATCTGGAAAGTGTATACACCTGCATAAATTGTAACATATTGTCTATGGACAATGTGGAGTAGGTTTTCAAATGTGTGTACATGTATCTTTAATCAGGGAATGAGGTCATTCATTGTATTCAATAAGGTAATAGAAAAACAATTGCATATTAGTGTTCTAGAAGTAGATGTAGCCTGAAAGTAGGATTTGAAGAAGTTAGTTGTTTAAGTCGGAGGATCATAGTATTTATTTTTCATTTGTTTACCGAGACTGTCTGACTGAGGCAGTGTCCCATTTTCAGCAGAGGACCAGTGAGAAAAGCTCCATGTTATAAAAGGACTAGCTGGCAAAGCATTTTTACAGAAGGTATGAGTATATAGAAGTGTTCAAAATATACAAAAAAGTAGTACAACAAATTAAACATTCTAAAGAATACCAATGGGTATTTGGTCAAAACAATGCTCTATTTAGAACCTTACTTAAGATTAATGGTGATGGAGTTGGATTGTCCATTGAGGGCCTATGTTGGATGTAGCCTGAAGGAAGTTCACTTGAAAAATTTTTGTAGTGCTAGAGTGAATCCCTAGTTAAAGCCTACAGCTATGCAGCTTGGTTGCTGAAAGGGCTGAGTGTGATTCAACAGGTGTGGAATAAAATTAGTGGTGCCTGAATTAACTTGTGATATTATAATAAGAAAATTTAAAAAAAAAATTTCCCCAGTTTAAAGCACTATGGAAGATGTAAGAAGAAGGAGAATCTAGAGATGTTTTTATGGTGGGCTGATATATCCAGTAGAGAAATAAGGCAACAGCTTGATCTACCTATCTAATATTAAGATGTGTAAGGAGAGCAAGACAAATGTATAGATACCCAGACTCTATTATAAGGGAAATAGTGTAAAAGTCACAAAAGGGCCTAGGATTTGGTTATAGTTAAAAGTAAAACTGCCCCGGTATTACTAGAAACTAGCCCTAATGATGATTCATAAAAAACCTGATTGCAAATGTGGAAGATAATAGGACAAGACCAGTGTCAAACAGACAATATTTTGAAGTAAAAATCAGCACAAAAGTGATGTCTGCGCAGTGAGTTACAAAATTATTCAGTACAGAAACAGACAAAACAAAAATAGAGGCTAAAGGGCACTTAGTTAAGGACACTGAGCACAGAAATGCTAGTGAGGACTAAAAGTGAAATAACCAGGAAATACTGAGTTTTAATCCCATTTCTATCAATGGGAATGCAAAGCTAAGAAAACTGGGAAGTTATAAGAACCAAACTTGTACAGAGAGTGGAACATTTAAACCAGAAGTTGATTTTATGTGGAACTTCCCTTTGTAGATGAAGAAGGAGGAGAAGCTCCAGTGTTTCTTTTTTCTTTGGGGCGGGGGGGAGGAGACTATGCCTTCCACATGAAGGCAACCTAGTGAAAAAATAATAGCTAAGGTGAATGAACTTTAATATTTTTTTATGCCCTTTGTATATTTGTAAAGCAGAACAAGAGAGAATATTACTAAAGCTATTGGTGAAGACAGCAAACAAGATATTCAGACTACTTCCTAACTAAATTTTGAGCCAAAAGGTGATAGCTTATATAGAACAATTAAAATAAGGTTGAGCTTATATAGAACAATTAAAATAAGGTTGATGGTGTATATCATCTGACAGTGCTAAAGCCACAGGATCATAGGAGATTACTAGGCTAATATCCTTAGAGCCTTTTTAAGCCTAGCCATTCATGCCCTGATTTTTCCCAATTATCAGTGCCTAAGGGCTAGAATGGTTTTGATATATGCCTGTGTCTTAGGGTATCAGCAAACTGCAGGTGTCCATAAGGGCCAAAGGTGACAAGCCATGGTTGAATTTGCTGATGTTGGCCCATAGCATCTTGTTAGAAGGTCACTTGGGGAGAGACAACAACTAAGGCAAGAGTACTAACCAGCTTTTAGTGTCCAAGTATAATGAAAGAAGCAAAAAATAGTTGTGCTTCTTGTTCAAAATATCAGAAAAGTGAATCTCGTCCTAGATTTGAAAGTGCATTGATTCCAAAGCCTGTTGTATTAGTGCCATTTGAATGCATTGTGATGGACATTACAGAACCAGTAGTGAAATATGGGAATGGTTATCAGTACAATTTGGTAATAATGGACTATGCTAAAAAAATGTCCAGATGCCATATCATTACGCAAAGCTAATGCTAAGCCTACAGCCAAACAAATGGTACTATTATTCTCTAAAGCTGGTAGTCCTAAAGAGATGCGTATTAACCAAGGCACGCCCCTTGGGCCAATGGTTTAAGTTAAACAGTTAAAATATCACTGTACCATCCTCAGGACTATGGTTTAGCCCAGAGGTTAAGTAATGCATTAAAATTCATGTTAAAGTATTTGATGCAGATGGTAAAAACTGGGGGCAGATATTATCCTGCTTGCCACTTACAGTAAGTGTATGTACATATATATTTATTTATCTATTTATTAGTTCAGTGTATTAATCAGGGTACAGCACTGGGGAATGAGAACCTATTTTGGACTCATCCTGGTTGCAAAAGTACACAAAAGCATACAAAAAATAACTAGTAGGAACATTTTGTACAGTGCTATTTTATACTATTTACATTGTCAGAGAATACTCTATAGGCAGAGATATGATATTCAACACATAACTGTATCCTGTAATGCATAATTACATTTCAGAAAAAGAAAAAAGGGACCAGATTCAAAGTTTGAAGGACAGTGAATGTCTGATAGCAGTGTAGGAGGAAACATGTGGGAGCCGAGAGGGACAAAGAGTTATATAGCAAGCCAGCAGATAAGAAGGATAAAAAATATTAAGGGAGAGGAAGGATTATTGCAGAAATTAGAAAAATAATGATTGGGCCCACTGATTTTCAAATATTGCTATATCCTAAAGGCTTTGTGAGAAATGAAAAAATATAAGATTTTCATGAAATTTGCTTTTTTTTTTGGCCAGATACCTAATTCACTATAAAAAGTATTTCTGCTCGTATTTATTGTTTATATCATTGTCAGCTGGCATTATAGCATAATCTATGCCTAGAATCTGTTTTAATTTTCAATATAGCTTCACGAAGAAGAAAATTATAATGAAATCACTGTAATGACTGGAAATTACATTTATAAATCCTGGGTATATTTCCCAGATTTCATATCATGAAAACAGATTTTTATAAGATAACAGCTCAAGTCTTTTAAATGAGAAAATAAATTACACTACAAGAGATGTGTAGGGAGATCAGTTTAATCGTGAGAAGAAGAAAAATCATTATCATTTTAATGTGTAAGTCTGTCTAAACAAGCAACCTATATGAGATAGATGTTTTGGTCAACAAAAAATATGAGTTTGCAATAATATCCACTTTACAGGGGAAGTGATGTGTTATGATAAAGGAAAGAACTACCAAGAGAATAAGATACTTGGTTAGAACGTATGGATGTTGTATACAGTTGTCACACTATAGATGCTGTTTAGCTAACCAAAAGAAAGAGAACGAGAAGAAGAAAAAATGTGTTGTCAAGTCACTCCTCGTTTCTGACAGTTACCAAAATAGAGCAGCAATACTGATGAAAGTGTAGTAAAACTGTTACAATCTTGTGAGCATTAAGGCCTTTACTGACTGTTAAGTTTATGTTTACTAGTGTTCTGACTAGGACGTTACCCTACGTGAATATAAATTTTGCCTTTGCATGAATAAATAATTGGTGCTAAAATATAAATCTCACTAATCCTACAATTACTTTTAACTTTGAGATAATCATCAGTTTGGGATTAGGATAAATTCATCATAAAGTCAAGCATTACCAGAAATGAAACATTTGCTACTCTTCGGCGTACCTTATTTGTGTCCGCTGTTAGTTACTCATAAAGAAAAGTTCTTAAGGGCTATAATGTCTCACAAAACAATATCCAGTTTTAAACCACTGGCTGTCAGCTTGTTCAACTGAATTAGCTTAGTCTCCATTCTTTTTCTTTCAAAAAGGGAACAGAAATTATCTCAAAGAACCTTAACTGCCATATATGGAATCTGGGGAAACTGTGTTGGACTGGCTTGTTTTTTCAGTTCACTTGAAACTGTGTGTCTTTGGACATTCATTAGTTCTGATTGGCTGGTCTATCCCTCTTATATAACCTATCTCTAGACATTTCTTGCATTTGAACAGATAAACCACATTGGCAGAAGTACCTGCAAATTAACCCTGTACTTTGAAACTTGTATTCTGTAAAATTCTTATATTGGAAGCCATACAGATCGTGTGACATGTTTTCCATCTTGGATGGTTACAGGGTTTTAAGCCATTCTGGACTATGTTGTATTCTGGCCTAAGTGTGCTTCATACAAGAAGATTATTTAGCTATGCTGCTGGTTTAAGACAGAAGAAGGGGTGCTTGAAAAATGTTTTGCAGTTTGTCATCCTCATTGATAACTGGTTTGAGGTCACTTACAATTTTGTACATTTTTAAGAGCTGGATGCTATGTTATCACTAGTGGGACTCTGCCACGGGAAAACCACTCTTTATAGTGGAGTAGCTGTATTGTACTGCCTACTGCCCTGACAAACTCTCTGACAATGTGACCTTGAGCAAGCATGGTTAGAACTGGAAAATCAGTGAAAGTTGGAGGAGTGGTGTTAGTGAAGTAGATGACTAAAGGGTTATTCTTGTCAACAGGATAAGGGATGAGTGGTTATAAAAGACTGTAAAGGGAAATGGAGAGTGGTTAGTGAAAATTTGTGATGATTGTAGCCCATCATAGTTTCTTGGTGCATATGTGGTGGCTTAGATTAATGTAGTTAAGCAGTGCATAGGTTATGCCCCTCTTGATAAAGTAGTGACAAAAGGAAAATAAGTAAGTTCAAAATATGCTCAAAGAAAAAGTAACCAATGAGTCACAGAGTGACTGAAGAAGTCCAATAACACTAGTCTGCAAACTTGGTGGAAGTATCAGATTCTGCAATAAATGTACACAACTGAAGAACATTTCAAAGTCTGATAAACTATCCCATACCCAGAAGAGACACAATGATAAAACAACCTAAGAAAAGGAAGATACATTAGGCTTGACAGCAAGGTATTGGCAAATACCACTTTCCCTCACTGCCAAAGAAAAAAACACCCTTTGTAATAATACCCAACTGTTTGTTTTTGCTTTAATTTCCTTTGCATTCTCATATATAATGTATTTAAGGAATGGATTATATAATATATTTATGAAATGTACTTGTCAAAGTCACCATTTTGTAGTTCTGCAACAGTCTATGGATATTTGCATATTTCCATTTTAAATTTTAAGGAAATGTTTGAAACAAACCCAGCAGAATTTTGAAGGGAGCAAAATTATATTTTATTTGGGTTATAATAGACAGAAGTTTAGAAATGTGATAGTAAGCTTTGAAACAAACATTTGTGACATAATATGTTAAGGTTATACATGAAACTGGGCAAAGAAGCAAGGAATTGGTGCCTAGAAAAAAAAGAAAGAAAAAAATGCCTATTCTGTGTCTAAAAATGAAGTGGTAGAGGTACTTTAAGTGGTAAAGAATAAATTTGTTTTAATTATGGTATTTATTCAATAGTGTGGGTTTTGTTTTAAAAGCAGACAGAAAATTACTAGTATAAATATTTCAAATATCAGTTTCCAAGATTTTCTTTGTTTTTTTTTTAATTTATTTTTATTGCACTGTTAAAGATTTAGAGTTCAGAAAGCTACGGGCACAAGAATAGATTCACAGTTAGAAGGTCTAGACAACAGAGATGAGCAGCATGAGCAAAGTGGTAAAAATGGTGTCTGTCTAGAACTTGGCTAGAACTGAAAAGGCAATAGCATGTTGTAAATTTTATACCTGCTAGATGATACACCAAGGAAGGAGAATGAAAGTGTAAAGGATGCATAGGGAAGTCAAAGAGAAAGGTAAAAAATATGGAATCTTAAGTCTGCTGACAGCAGATTTGGGCCCCCAGGACCCAAGATCGTAAGAGAATATCCATTAAGTAAAATTCTGGATGGGATGACATCAGTCAATATGTGCAGGACTACATCAGGAACCGCAGAATGTTAGAGGATGTTAGATGCAATTTTAAATAAATGAGCAGTTTAAGGGTGCAAAAGTGTGATCATCACTAGCAGGGAGTGGTCACATATAACTGTATATGAGAGAGTCATTAGAACCCACAGATAAACATATTATGACATGACTTGGGGGCATATTAGAAAGCACTGAGAAGACAATGGAAAGGAAACTGAGAATCTGCAAGCAACAAATTTATTTATTTATTTATTTATTGCATTTGTTTACTGGGAAAAGTCCACTTAAATGGATCAAAAAATCAGGAAGAAGTTTTTGTACTGCAGAATGGAACAACTAAAAAGGAGATAATGAAAACAAATAAGAACTGGAGGAAATTACTGAGGATGAAGAATGTCTGGAAGCAGGAAGGAGAAAAGAAGAAGGCAAATAATAGATGGAAGTAAGGGGGTAAGATCAATAAAAAGTAAATAGAGATGGTTAAAATGTAAGCACAAGGAAGCAGGATGAATAATGTCATGGTATAACTAGAACTGATCATAGCAGCAAAACATTGAGATACAAGTTTTCAGCTAGATGGCTGGGAGAGAAAAGGTACTGCTAAGCAAGTGGAGATTCTGACAACATTCTGTTCATCAGTATTTATAAAGTAAATCAGAATCAGAAACCCAGCAGAATTTTGAAGCTAATGTTATCTAGAGTCGGAATAAAAAAATATGCCAAGGTAAAGCATAATAAATGTAATTATACAGCAATAGAACAGTAGATCTAGATGAAGAAAAACATCTAAATCTAATATTCTAGAAGAGTTTAATCAAATGATCTTGAAAATTAGTAGCTCATTATCCTATCAAAGAACTGGAGAAAAGTTGCAGTCGCACTCCTCCAGTTAAGAGGTAGCTGGACCCACCATGGTAATTAAAATGGATCCTATCCTTGATAACTAGGAATGTGGTGGAGCTGATTTGTTGAATAAAGCTGGTGGTATGCCTGATGGGCAATTGATTAATTGGTAAGAATGTGCATGGTTTTGTAGTCAAATTGTGCTTGCCAGTCTAACAAATCTGAGTACTCTAACTGCCTTACAAAAGAACTGGATACATGTATTCCTCTACAGCTGTCTGGCTTGATTCAGTAAGAATCCGGCAAAGTGTTTCACTAGAAACTACTGGGATCTTTAGAAAAAGGAAGGAGCAAATTGCATAGAATAAATGGTATCTGTGGGACAAAAGCATGCAGAGTAATGACCAGGAGGAGTGAGTTTTAGAGAAAAGGACAAATTGAGAAATGTATGTATTGTTGGAGTGAATGATCACTGTTAAAAAGAAAATGTAAATGAATGATGCGTGAATATGAAAATTACGTTGTGATATGTTTTCTTTTCTGTTATTGTAAATGTACCTATGCTATTGTTTGCAATAAAATAATTTAATAAAGTTATAAAAACACCAAAGCTAGGGGTTGGTATGAGAATGCTGAGTTTGGTAGTTATGTGGCTAGTGGGAATGATACAAAGAATAGTAGTAAGAGGGAGCTTGTCAGGAGAACACTGAATTTGAAATAGTGTTCTGCAGGGGTTGGTGCTGGGACCAGAACTGTTCAGCAGGTAGAACTCGGATATGTCTGAAGGAACTCACAATGGCATCAGCCTTGATAGGTAGGAACCATGACAAAAAATGGAGAAGAGAGCCTGGCCAGGATTAAGCTGTGGAAAACAGCACCTAAGATTCAATACCTATCAACATAAAGTGCTACATTTAGTGCATGTCATCCTGATAATCAAATATACATTGGAAAGGATGGAACTAATGAAAAATGACTCCAGCAGATGCATGGGAAGGGTTTAACAGCAGCATACTATTCACAGCTGCAGAGCACAAAGACTAGAACAAATAAGATGAATGGCTGCATCTTAGGATATTAATGGTCAGACATCAACTGGAGCTCTCCATGCCCTTTTGGAAACTGCAATGGTTAAATACATCGTTTTCAAAGATGTTCAAAGAAAACCAACTAAAGTAATAAAAAAGATGAAGGGAATAGACAATAAAGGAAAACAGAAGGCCCTGTGATTCTTCACACTAGAATGTAAAAGGGATGGTGGACAAGATCCAAGTCTATGATGTTATAAGTGAGGATTGTGAAGCAGTGTAGTTGAAGAGTTGAAGAAGAGGATTGGAATACAGGAGAGGGCACCATCTACCGACAAGAGATAATGGGAAATATTATTTCATAGAAGAGTAGTCAGGGCAGAGTACATTGGGAAAATGGATGGTGGGGTATATATTAACAGAAGCCATTAAGAAAGCAAGGGACAGATGTAGAAAGTGAGAAGATAGAAGGATGTGTGAAGCAGCTCCTCTTTGCAAGCTGAGGATAAAGGCAGACTAGAGAGAAACAAGATCTGCTTCTACTGAAATGAATATTGAAAAGTATAGTAGTTCTGCAGAAAATTTCAGTATGCATGTTTGCTGTAGTTGTAGCAGATCATGTGACAGTACCCAGGACAGAAATGATGTTTGTTTGTCTTTCGGCTTTTCCCGGTTAGGGGTCGCCACAGTGGAACTCCGGTCCACTAATGATTGGCAGTGGATTTTTATGGTGCTGAGTTGCCAGCTCGACGCCCATCCTTCAACGAAGGCACACCCATTCACGCATGTCTTTCGGAATGCCACTCGACCGCGGGGAGGGCATGCAGACTCCACATAGAACAGAAATGTAGTTGAGTAAAAATATTTAAAAGGTAGCATTTATTAAAGTTGGCTGTGTAGGAAACATCTGTATTGTTAGTAATATTTATTATGTATGTTCTGTATTTCTTTCCAGGTTGCGGTTATAGAGGGAAATTCTAATCTATCAAATATGCTCACCATTCTATCTTATTATATAGTATTAAGTAAATGAAGGAAAGCATGATCCAGGGGAACTGTAGTAATTTACTCAAGTCTTAATACAAAGACTGGCACTATGCCAGCATTATACAAAGCAATCAGAATGGATGTTTATATCAGTGAGTTCTAGATTTTGTTAGTTGACATATCCACACATTGCAGTATAATTCATAGACTAAGGTAATGTTCTCTATATTTTCTACATGATTACACGTATAGAGATGTGGTAAGCATTGGTAATGTTAAGAAGAGCTTGACAGGGGCCAAATGGAAGTTATGTTTAGCACCCAACATCTATGACAGCACATTAACTACTATAATGGAAATATCTTGTATTAGAAAGTGGGCGTCAAGTGCAGCAAATCCCCACTGGATGATTGATGTTCCAAAAGAATATATTAAATTATATGGAGAGCTTGATAAAAACAAATAAAAAGGAAAAAAAAAAAAGATGTACATGATATACATGTTCTGTCTAATGCAGCTGTGGTTCTGTAAAATGTGTGAAACTCACAGGCAAACTGTGGGAAGAGGCATTTGTGTTTATTCATGTCACTAGGTTAACAAGTAAGTAAAATGTATACAGTTTAAAAGTAAGGTACACTAGGATTAAAACTGCAGTGCAAACATTACCACTAAACATGCAGTCATCTAAGAATGGCATGGTGACTGTTTTCATTGTCTCTTTGGAAATCCAAACCATTGCAGACATTTTTAAATACTTTTGTTAAATACTAAAGTCTACATTTATTTGGTGATGCACAGGTATTGAAGCTATAGATTGCAGTGTATAGATTTTCAGACTGTGATACAATCAACCTCCACTAATCTAAGGAGTAGTACTTAGGTGTCACCAGTGTATCAAGAAAATAATTTGAGTCTTCATTTATGGAATAAGCATGTCTTACTTAGCAATACAGACACACACATGCACATGAAATAATCCATGTTTGGCTGAGTAAACTATTCCTTGTCTATTGATTTGCAGTTAAATACATATTTAAGTGATGGATATTTTTTCATTAATACATACAGGCAAATATTTAAGGCACAACTACCCTTCTAACCTGCTAATGTACCAGAAAAATAAGTTTCCATGTTGTTCTTGAATATATCTAAACTAGTGGTTTCTCTATTTAATGTCATTCATTGACATTTGTTTACTGGGAAAGTCTGACTGGGCACAGATCCCCCTTTTCAGCAGAGGCACAGGGAAAATGCTCCACGGTATCATATTTATCACAAACAATATTTACAACAACAAATTTTATAATGCAGTTTTGGTGACTCCATTGCCTAATAGTATAATAA
Source organism: Protopterus annectens (assembly GCF_019279795.1). Taxonomy (NCBI): domain Eukaryota; kingdom Metazoa; phylum Chordata; order Ceratodontiformes; family Protopteridae; genus Protopterus; species Protopterus annectens. The sequence goes on from NC_056743.1 coordinate 280,195,671, forward strand.
AATGTGTACTGAAATTCACAAACATTAAATTTACAATATTGTGTGATATTAATATAATGTGGTACTAAAGGTATCCTCTACACTTGCATAGAACCAATTAGTATATCTGTCATTCCTATATAACGTCCTGCAAAGGTTGTCTGATGATTCTCTACTACTCTTTAATAACCCCAAACATTACTAGTGGTGGTTGTCTCTTAAATATGTATAGGAGACAGTGTACAAGTTTAAATATTTTAATTATTTATAATAACTTAAATTTTAACATTCATGGATGCCCTTGTTATATTCCTGCTATACACTTTCCAGTTTACTCATGCTAGTTTTCTTACACAGTTTCCATATTATTATTCCATATTCTAGTTTGGGTCTAATTTAACTTACAAACAGTGATTTAATCATTTCTGATTTCCTGGACTAAACACAAAGCTGGTTCTACCAATTTACTCAGATCATTAAATTAATCCCCAAAAAAATAATCACTGTGTTCTGTATTAAATATTCACCTTTCAGTTTCTATCTCTTTCTCAAATAACATATTCTTAGTTTTGTGTGCATTTATCGGTATATTACCCCCCTATATCCAATGGGTAAATGTAGTGATATTCTTTTGTAGACATGCCATATTTGTAACATGTATAATAAGTTTTCACATTTTCAAGTCATCAGCATGCAGAGCGTAGAACACCTCAGATGAAAACGTTATATCTGAAAGATACAACCTAAACAAATATGGGCCTAAAACAGAGCTCTTTGGAACACCCTTACTGTAACATAGAATTCCACCTGTCTAGTTGCTATATGATGCTTTCTTTGTCTTATTTGTAAGCCATGCAGCTCTTCATGTTATCAAGATTATGTTAATACTCAGCTATTCTAATTTATTGATCAGTGTTTTATGTATGTTTCTATCAAAGACTGAACAGAAGTCTGTATAAATTACATAAGAATGCAATTTTTCAATTAGCTGCTGTTTTATTTTAGAACATCATGCTACATGTCATTATAAATCAAATTCTCAAAATAAGCAGGCAGATATATGGACTCAGATCCAAACCTTTCCAATTCTGACAAAAGTGTATCCAAAATAATCTCCTCCATTATTTTTGCACATCAAGAATGTGGACATCTGAGTGTATATAACGCTGGTTTTGTCCTATTCCCCTTTCCCATAAAAGATGGGTTTAACAAGTACATCAGCAGTCTTGAGGAATCTACCCATATATAAAGGACCTAATGAATTGCAGATATAATTATACAGTAAGTTTACACTGAAATATTCTTAGATCATTATAACCAATTCCTTCCCCTTCTGGTGCTATGTTTGGGTATAGTTTGCATAGCATTTTTTTCACTATAATCTAATTTAATTTAAGTATCTGCGGTTATCTGGATGATAGTAGCAAACATTTCTTCCCCTTTTGTGGATCTAGACTGTTTTTCATAAGATTTTGTAAAACATGTCTACCACCTGTTGTATTTGAGAATAAATTTTAGGATATATTTACTAGGCTGTATTTCTTTACCCTACCACATCTTATGTATCTACAAAATCATTTCTTATTATGCTTAATAACTTTATGCAAAATTTCTTGAAATTTGTTCTGATCTTGTCTCAAACTATGTTTTATTTCTTTGTCCAGTTTATTTCTGTTTTAGTTATACCTTGGCCCTGATTCAATTTCTTATATTTTTGTATTTCATCTTAATTGAGTGCATTGTTCTTAGAGAGGTGTATCCTTCTCACTTTGTGTGTCTAGAGTATGATGTTAGTTTTTTATTATTTTTTTTTCATTCAGTCTCCCTTTTAAAATCTTACAACATTCTTTCTGCTATCTTTCCACTGAATGCATTACTCCAGTTACTTTTATAGTGGTGACTGTTTTGCTTCTGTATAATCTATTAATCTTCTGTACACTGGTTTAGATTTCAGTTTGGCAGAATTATCTAGCAGATGTTAAACCGTTATAACCCCATGATCGCTCCAGACCAAAGGTTGCAAATCTTGACATAAAGTAACAATCATCTCCTTAGGAACAAACAATATCCAGTATGTTCTCTTCCTATGTTTTTACAATATGCAATTGCTGCTCCTTACTAGCATTATAGAATTAATATCATTCCAATCTGTTTTTAGTAAATGTATCTCCTGGCTACTATGATTTTCCCTCCAGTCTTTCATGCAACAAATATGTGAATTCCTGTAGGTCATCAGCATTTTACTTTGGTGGTGTGTGCATTCCAACAATTGTAATCTGTTCCTGTGATGTCTTTATTGTTATAATTAGTATACAGTATTAGTATTATCATCAATGATGTCACAGGTCTCGTAATAATTAATCCCTAGCATAACATCTCCAACTGTTTTTTTGTTAGAATGTCTGTTATAGAAAAAAAAATCATTTATACCCTGACAGAATTGGTTTCCAGTCAATTTTGTATGACCATGTTTCACAAGCAATAGCATCAGTGTTTTGTGAATGCAGCATCATTTCCAGTAAAAAAATAGTACTAATACTTTTAGCATTAATATCCAGCACAGACAATTCAAATTTTGTTACCTGTGGACAGTTAAATTTCTGACCTGTAAAAATCCTATTTTGCCTTAGTCAAATGTTGTGATACATCTACTGCAAAATTATTCTTCCCATGCCTAAAATTATGCGTGGATGTTGTACACATTGCCACTTCTGAAAGTTAACTACTTTTTCTTGTTGGTATTTACCCTAAAAAAGTTTTTTTGTTCACACTAATACAGTTCTCTTCTTTTTATATATGATTTGTGAAAAATACATCCTAACACCTGCATAAGCTATGCTAAGAATTTGTAAGCACCTTAATAGTGTGTGCGTCCTTAAAGATGAGGTACTTTTAATCAAATGATAAAAGAATTGATGACGTACTTCCTTAAATTAACACATTCTCAGTCCCTACTCATATCCTGTTTTGTTTTGCTTTTCAAAGCATAACATTATTTAATGTTCATTATTTTCTCTCTGCAAATGTGGACATCGGTTCTTTTAACAATTGAATTTCCAATTACTATTGTATCATTTCTGACTGGATATGATGAATGTTCTACCACTAATTCAGTAGTGGCTGCTCTTTTAATCATTACAAAAGAATGCTCTTCATCACCATTAGCCTTATTAATCTCATTGTTTTACAACTTACTTCATTTGCAAGCATATAATCCAAAGCTGTCTTTGTACTTCCGCAGCCAATGCCATGTTGTCAAGTTCAGAGTTTCAGCTCTTTTGCTCTTACAGAAATGTTCTTTGATCCTTCCAAGGTCAATTTAGATTTCTTTCTTTCAGCTTAATTCTTGCCTCTGCTTTTTACCTTCTGTTAGAAAAAGTTATGTAATTTTTTGCAGACTGAACATTGTGATTGAACAGTGTTGTTTCTTTTATGTGGATATTACATAACAGTGTCCTTTCATTCAGTATATTTACACGCATTATAGACATCACTTAATTTATTTTTCTTCCTAGTTATTTGTTGTGAACTTCTCCCTTTCTTTATTTTATAAATGTTTTCTATGTGTTGACTCCTCACATTGCTGTATATGTGCTTCCTAAATTCCACAGTTGTCATCTATAGTATCATGTTTATTAGCGGTTGCATGATCTTTACTGGCAGAGGTCACTTCCTTTCCTAAATGCATTCTATTTGCACTTTGTCTAATGTTATTTATGACACTAGCCCAGTAATTAATATATGTAACAGTTTTTCAAGTTTTGCCAATTGCACAAGTGAAATCATCTTCAGTAAGGCTAGATTTACTGCTGATAACAGTAAGTAAGTCATCCAGATTTTGACATGAGGAACATAACAGTCCTATATCATGTGTGTCTTCATATGTATACATAGCATTTAGGACACTTCACAAGCTACGTATGCTTTAGCAAATAGCAAATCATTAATGTCATACTCATTCAAAAATACATTCTCAGCTACAAAGTAAAGAATTAAAAAAATATATATATATATATATATATATATATATATATATATATATATATATTGAAATAAATAGCCACAGAATTCACAGAAAAAAAACAATTAGTAATGTTAGTAAAATTGTGTAAGGAAATCAAACAGTGTAACCATTTTAATTATGTACATTGAGCTAGATGAACTTCATACTGTTTCTTTTTTAATTATTACATACAGGAAATGCCAGCTTTGTAAACTATTTATGCATTCACTACTTGGGGACACAGAAGTTACAGTTTTTACCTCACAGCACCTGAATCCCCAGCTAAGCAAACGTGCCTTCTGTGCTGAATTTATACCTCTTCCTGAGTCCATATGGGTTTTGCTGAGTAGTTCCGTTTCCTCTCCCATAGTAAAGATGCATCACAGGTGAATTGGTAATCATCCAAAATGCATTTATATGTGTTTGTGTGATGATGTTGGCGTCAGATACAGAATTAGTTCTACCTTTTGTTCATTAAACTCTGTGACAGTCTGTCACTCCCCTTGCCCCAGAAGTAGAATAAGTGGGTAATTAGAAAATGAACAAGTAAATGTATTATCTGCCTGTACTAGACTCCAAGAAAGATAGTGTCTTGACTGACATATTATGAAGGGTTTTTTCAGAAAGCATACATGAAGCAGAAAAAAGTAAATACATAAATAAAACAGTACCCAGTTGTTCCCATGCTTACGTTACCTTATAATAACACAAAGAAACTTGTAGACAAAATCTTCCAAGATGGCTTCACACTAATCACCAGCTTAATTTCAACTTTTACAGTGTGAAAAAAGAAACTGAGAATTAAAAGCTAGTAATTCTGTCAGTTTGAATAAAATTCAATTACTGGCTAGTAAGTACACTGGATGCTAGCACAGAAGAAATTTAGAGAAACTGAAAAGAATATAAACTATAAAATGTGAAGAGAAGACACTGATTGTGAAGAATCTTGCAGTGTTCAGCAAAAAGCATTTCATGCTTCAACTTTGGTGCAAGAGCTGGCTTCCAAGATTTGAAAGGAAAAAAATGAAACCAAATGTACTCAGAAGTGATTAAAATAAATGAAGCATTGAGGTGGTATATCAACTCAAATAGCAAAAGGCTGGAAAAAATAGAAGAAGCTTTAACTAGCTACTCTGATGAACTGATAAAACTGCAAAAATCACAGGCTGAAATGAAGAAAATGAGTATGAGATTTCTCAAGAAGAGTTTTATCAAAAAAACGGTAAAGTTAGAAGACAGACAACACAGAGAAGTCTAAGCTTTTTTGCTGTACTAGAGAAACTGGAAGGAAAAGACTGTATTAATGTTGTGAAAGTACAAATAAGCAACTGGACTGATATTCCACAACAGGATTTATTAATGGAAAGGGTACATTGCGTGCATGCTCTAAACCTGGCCATGAGAAAGCAGCCAAGACCTACATTAGTAAAGATACAAACATACCTGCAGAAAGAGTTGATTCTGACATAAGTGTAGCAAAAGGAAAAGTATTAAAAACTGGAGACTTCAGAGTGTTTGTGGAAAATGTTCACTGTACATACAAAGGAGAAGCAAATTTATCCCAGCAATTAGGGAATGTCAACAGACAGGTATGAGATTCAAGATGCTGTATCCAGCTGTCTTTGGAACATTTTTCCTGGAGAGTCAAGGACATTTTTGTTGCAGAACTGGTTAAAGAGGAACTACAAAAGTTTAATTAACAAAAAGTAAGCCATCAGACAGAAGGTGACTGCTTCTCTTTTATCTGACAATAAAGCTCATAGAGAAACTTTGCCAGTGAAACCTTTTCTATTGTTCCAAAGGAAAATGCTTGAGAGACAGGAGTTAATCAGAAGAATCAGAAGTACCTTGAACTTAGACCAAAGTCTAGTGTTGGGAGATGGAGATGAACAGGAAAAAGACCAGCAACACTGAAATTAGAGAATATTTGTGAAATGTGGTTTTGCGAGAAAATGTAGATAAGAAAGACTGGACATTGTCTGTGACTGGTGAAGGGGTTAATGGATAGGTGAGGTGTTTGACACCAGTTTAACAACTCCAATAACACCTAACCTGCTGGACTTCAAGTAGGGCAGAATCCCTTTGGGGCTGCAGAAGCTGGTGGGGAGGAAGGGGTGATCAGTGAACAGGATTTTTCTGGGGGGATGGGGAAAGGAAAGAACCAAGTGAAAAACAAAAGGAAAGGGAAGTTATAGTTGTGGATGTGGATGGAGTGACACATTCTTACAATGGTTTCAAAATTTTTAATTTGAGTGGAATTGAAGTTAAAATAGAACATTTTCTCCTCTTTGAAAAAGGTTTTAAGTTTATGCCCTCTGTAAGATTCAATATTTGTGATACACTTATTGAGTTAAAATTGTTTTTAAGAAAATTGAACCTTGCCCTTATTTTTGATCAGTCTGATGTAAGCAACATGGTGCAATTTAGGAAGGCAAGTACATTTAACCCTCCTCTCCATCTGGCCTTACAAGTATTTGAGGAAGTATGTGCATCAGATATTTATGCTTTGAGTGCCGATAAAAATTTTAGGAGGAGATGTGGTTTTAAAATGAATTTAACCTTGGAAGAAAAACTAATTTTGGATCAATTGGTATCGGATAGAGAAATCCATATCATGAAGCCTGACAAAAGATGTGGTATGGTTTTGGTTAATTCTTTAGACTATTCTAGTAAAATTCTGGGAATTCTGAATGATACAAATGTATACGTACCAGTATCAATTAATGAAATTAACATTTCATATAGGAGAATAGATCTAGCCATAGAAGAACTAGTACTTGAAAATAGATTAGATGAAAAACTTGGGGATACACTGATAATTAGAAAACCAAAGTTATCTTCCTTTTTTGGTATCCCCAAGATACAGAAAAGTACCATTGACCCACCCTACAGGCCCATTGTTTCAGGTGAGGGATCAAAGACTTATGCAATTGCAAATTTTTAGGACCACGCCCTTAAGCATATTACTCATGAATATGTGCACTTGTTAAAGGACTCATGGGACTTTTTGTGTGGCTTAACTGTGCAACCATACAAAGGGGATGTGTATTTTTTTACCATTGATGTGGTCAATTTGTGTTGCATTCCCACAGAGGAGGGTTTGGATTTATTTTTGTCACTTTTGAATGAAAAAAGGTCACTAATTTGGCTTTGACATAGATATACTGGTAGAACTTATGAGGACTGTATTAGAAAACAATTTTGTACATTTTGAGGGGGAAACTTTCAAACAGGTTAGGGGGGTTGCTATGGGGGCAGCGTGTGCCCCCATATATGCAAACCTGGTGCTCTTAAAATGGGAATTGCAGTATGTATTTAATTCTGGTTATTGGAAAAACATAAAATTGTACCGACATTTCTTGGACGATTTATTTATAATTTGGGAAAGGTCAGCAAGTTCTATCATTGACTTTCTTGAATTTTTAAATTCAGCTACCACTTTTTTAAAGTTTACATTCATATTTGACCAACAAGGAATTGACTATCTAGATGCAAGGTTAGATAAACCAATGGTGGTTTAAAGTCTAGGATCCATAGAAAGAACACCTTCAGTAATTCTTATCTCCCGTATAACAGTGACCATCCTTGGAAGCAGAAGAAAAGCATTGTGAAGGGCCAGATGGTCAGAGCGGCCAGAATGACCTCAGAAAGGATTGATTTTTTTATCTGAAATTGAGTTTATTTCTGACCTATTTCGATTGAGGGGTTACCCGTTGAGTCTAATTAAGGAGGTTGTTGATGAAATAACTGAGGATTGGGGTACAAAGTACCTCCCCCTTTTGGGTAGCACCTTAGAGAATACTTCTGTGGATGTGACTGCAGATAAGCACATTTTTAGTAGGGCCTTGGTGTTACAGTATAGTAGTGCATCCAAGGAAATTAAGGACTTAATTGGGAGGAATTGGAAGATGTTGAAATTTAACAAGGATATTGCACACAAGGTGGGTGAGTGTCCCAGTTTTGTGTTTAAAACAGGAACAAACTTAAAAAGGGTGTTTGAAAGAAACAACCACCAGGGTATAGCTCAAAGGGACCAGGGGACAAGAAAATGTGGAAGGTGCGGATACTGTAAATATATGAGACAATGTACGTGTTACTTTAGACAATTATGAAAAAAGTATTATTTATTTCAAGAAGGGCAACTGTGCCACTAGAGGCATAGTATATTTGGCCCTCTGTAGAGACTGTTCTAGTTTCTATGTAGGGAAGTCAGAAAGGGCGCTCAATAAATGTATTTATGAGCATATTTACAGTATCAGGAAAGGGAATCTGAATAATGCACTATATAGGCACCTACAAGCTGAACCTAAGCATGTTGGCTTTGTTTTTGGAATTTTAGAACAGGTTTACATAGACCCTAAGGGGGGGTGACTGGGAAAACTGGCTATGTTGCAGAGAGACACATTGGCAACTTAAACTTAATGCATCCCAGCCCCTGGGATTAAATGATCATATTTCAATTAAGCCGTACTTAGTCAAAAGAGCTGAGAAACTATAAGAAATCTTTTTTGGTAATTTAAGTTGATGTTATTATTATTATGACACAGATGTGTGAAGATTGTTAATAGTACATTTTCAATGTAGGTCCATACTTTCTGTGTTCTTTTGCAATATACCTTTCTATATAATGATTTTGCTCACAATTTATGACATTTTTTAGAACAATTGTGTATTTTACTTTAAATGTTTTTGGCGCTCTTTTATGAAAGGGGGTATTTAAAATGGGTGTGTTAAATGTATTTTTTGTTATGCACTTGAAAAAGCCCTGCAACTGAGTCAGGGTGAAAGCGCTTGTGACATTTTATTAAAGCTCTTTTGTACTGTCATCCTTGATTGTTGCCTGGACCGTTTCTTTTTTGGGGATTTTGGTAGTTAGATTTACGGTCCTCTGCCTGTTTTGTTATTAAAGACTGGACTTTTGTTGACTTTGTTAAACTTCTGGGTGGACTGTAAAGGATATACTCCACTTTATTCCATTAAGGTTTAGATGGTCACTAAAAGGAAAAAAATAACTGTAAATAAAACAGTTTTTTTTCATAGTAGTATTTGTATACCATTTTAATGATACTTAACTGCATGTTATATAGTAAAGCGGTTTTGTGTAGACAGGGGTATTTTAAATGTTAGGGTGAGTTTTTTCAGTGATGTTTATATGTGATAAAGATATTAAAGTAAACAAGTACATTTTTAGCTGTAAGAATACGGGTTTTACAATGTAAAAACAGAAGACAGTCTGGACAAAAGCATGCGTTAGTTAATATGCTGTAATCCTGGAATGCTGGGGTGGGGGTCTAAAAGTGCACTGACTATATTATATGTAAAGTTTAGATTTTTTTTACTCTTAATTTTGAAAAAGTGAATGTCTGAATTAATGCCCTTGACTTAATCTAAAGGAAGCATTTTCTGTGATATGTCTCTCAATCCTCAGACTGTTACAAATTAACAAACCTTGTAATAATATGGATAGATTAAGTATGAACAACTTACTCTCCTTATCAGAGAGATGGACACCATTTGCTTCATACCCCATGGAGTCTCCATCGGCTGTGTCCTAGTGTACAATGATTGCAAAACCCAAGCCTAGGGTGTCTCAATTGACCATGTGGTTCAAATATTTACAGGCTGTTTCTGCTGCTGCCTAAGAACTATGGAAGCCAAGTTACCAACAGCCCAGAATGTAAGTGTTGAGTTGTTAAAATGTCTGTAAAGTTAGTGGGGAGTAAGCTACACCTGGGAATTATATCCATGTCACTGCCACCTAGATGAATAATGAGAACATGTGGCTGTTCTAATTCCAGTGTGAGCTGCAGTGCCGCTATTAACAATTGCTCCCAAATCATGCCTGGACAACTATTCCAAATTATGTTCCATATCCAAATACAAACTTCCTTGTCAGAATATGGCTCTGTTGGCTTTATCTGAGATAAAATAATTGCCCAAAATAAAATTTGCAGTCTACTTGCAACAAAACAAATACAAATCAATGTCCACACAAGGATAAAGAGTCTGCCTGTAGGGCAGAAAAACTTTTGATGACTGTCTGCAAATCCACTAGATAACCTGTACTAACTGTACTTCCCTAGCTAGGTCAGTGACCTGACCCATAACAAAAGAGTGCAGAAATAACTCATGAATGCCTCTGGCAAGATAAAGTTTTATGTAATCAGGAACCCAGGTGATTTTACCCCCTTTTGGGGGAAAAAAAGGTTATAAAAACAATCTATACTATAAAACTTACAGAGGGGTAATAAACCTATAGAAGGGTCAGATTAATCATTTGGTATATCTGTCTAAATATAGCTGTTGTCCCTATCCACTTTGATTGGTCTTGCACCTGAGAATCCACAATAAAACAGAATTTTTAACAATGACAAATGGGACCTTCTTAAAGACTCCAAAAATTCACTGATGCAGGAAGCTCTTGCTCATAACCAAATGAAAACAAGTAGCCCAAAGGGTATATGCATGATAATCCTCTGTTGCTGCATGTGAACCCCATAAATAGTCTCTAACAAAGGTTTAAGAGTGGGGAGCTGTGAGCCAGCTGATCCCTTGAACCTGTCCCAACCTTTTCAATAATCTGCTTGCAATTATTTAATCCCAGGAACATTTGTAAAAGACTAAGATCTACCCGGTGTGCTTTTACATTTCTGAAGGCTTTTCTTGCAACCCATCCCAATGCCATGTAGCAAATCAGCAAACAAGGTGATCACAATCTCTCTGCCTTTTGTAAATCTTGACAAAATCAAAATGAAAAAAAATCAAAATTTTTAAATATTACATTCCTTTAGTGTAAATCATCACTCCAGAAAACTGCAGCAAACCAGATGAGCATGAGTTCAAGGAAGACAATGTCTTTTTCCCTAGGAACTCCACAAGAATGGCTAAGGTGTAGAGAATGATATTCCATTAAAGTAGCTGCTTGTGGCATTGGTGGAACAACTGTATGGAATAAGTGGAAACGCAGTCATCCTGCTAAAAAGACTGTCCATTAAATTTCTTTAAGAAAAGGGACAAGAGGTGAAGGTCCAGTTTTATCCTATGTTTAACCCTGACTCTGTGATGCTTGTGACTGCCTCCCTGGAGTAAGTTTTATAGGCATCTAACAAAAGTTCTAGCAGAGGCCACTGTTCTGCATACAAAACCTGTGTGTACTCCTACACATAGTTTTTCTTGGAGAAACCTTCCAGTCCTTGAACAGGAGTGCCTGTATGTTTATTTTATTTCCGTGGCTGTCCTTTGATAATTAGCTAGGTTAGCATAGTGCCTTTGATTCTCCCCTGCTTCTTTAAATTCCAATTTATGGTCTTCCTCCCTTCCCCCACCACCCAAGTGATTGCTCAGGTACAACACACCAAAGGTTTTAAAAAACCCTGGATGCCATATTTGCTCTAATTGCAGTTGAAGCCCTGCAGGTGTAGCATCTCTAGTAAGTGTCCCTGGACTAGCTGATAGTTTTTTTAGCTAAGTTCTATCTGGAAGGTGTAGCCCGCGCTGTTCACATTGCTCTTCTCCCACCCCCATTCCCACCCCCATATCATTACCTTTATACCCATCCATACAGCCACACCCCCTCACTTCCTCCCAAATCCCACACCCCTCTACTTCCTGTTCTCATACTACCTCCCTTCTTTGCTCCTCCCCACACATACCTACTCTCCACTATCAAAGACTACTATAGCTTACTCCCACCCCTTCCTCTCATCCTCTGTTCTACATCCCATAAAGTGACATGTCTCTTACAACTCAAACTATACTCTTACCTTCTCTACTCCTTATACTTTATCACCTCACCTCCTATCTACCTTACTCCCACCCCTCCCTCTCATCCTCTGTTCTACATCCCATAAAGTGACATGTCTCTTACAACTCAAACTATACTCTTACCTTCTCTACTCCTTATACTCTATCACTTCACCTCCTATCACTCACAATTACCGACTCCCTATTTCAATCCCACAAACACCACTCTTAATTCAAGTACTACACCACAACCCTATCTTCTAATTTGTCCCTCCATCCTCCCCCCCCACCACTCCCATTCCTAAAATAAAAATATCTCTCCCCTTCACTTTAAAACAACAAAAAAAGTCTACTTACTCAAATTAAAATCCTATTACAAACATCTACTTCTGTTTGGTGACATTCGTCCTAACCCAGTCTCTACAGACAGTACCCTGAACAATAACCCCCCTGTATCTAAAACTGCCAACCCCTCCAACCCACAAAACAAGTACAATTCTGCTCTGTCAACATCAGGAGCCTTGTAAATAAAGTTCAAGAACTCTATGCTTGGATAGCTAACTATACTCCTGGCATAGTTACCCTAACTGAAACATTGTTAAAACCACACCATCTGGACAGTGAAATCATCCTTCCTGGCTGCAATATCCTTAGATTAGATCAACCTAAAAGAAAAGGAGGAGGAGTCTCCATACTCTACTCCAATTGTCTCTCCCAAATCAGTCCCACACTAGACTTACCCTCCTTCTCACCAGCTGAACTCCTACTGACCAACTTCAAACTTAACAGTTTCAACACCATAACTGTCACAGCAATCTATATTCCCCCTGGTGATAATATTAACATACTTGAGAACATCCTATCTCACCTCTCACATACCATCCACAATGAAATAATTATACTGGGAGATGTAAATATTGATTGGCTTACAATACAAGCTCCCAACACTACTTCCTGTATAAACCTACATGGGTTTGAGCAGCTAATCACAACCCCAACCTACATTAATAAATCTCACCTACCTAGCTCTCTTCTTGACTGGATATTGGTCTCCCACTCTCAAAGCTATCATAACTCCCAAGCCCTTCCAAATGCCCTCAGTGACCACTGCCCTATAACAGTTACCAGACATACTCCTCACCTTACCAAACCTAACAAATTTATTATCACCCGCTCACTTTCTCATTTCTGGCCTAACTCTTTTATTCACCAACTCTCCAAAATTAACTGGTCTTACCTCACCACTCTTCCTATAGATGAAGCTGTCCACTCCTTCAGCACTACATTCCTAAACATTCTAATCCTAAACATTCTTAATTCCCTTGCTCCGCACTCTTCGCACAATTAGAATCAAATCTAATACTGCTCCCTGGCTCATTAAACCTACCAGAACCCTCATGAAAGACTGGGATAGGATTTGGAAAATGTGGACTAAAACTAGGACCCCTTCTCTTCTTCAGAAATATAAAAAACTCAGTAATAAAATAAAAAAAAAAATCATCCATTATTACAAAATAAACTTCTATGCCACTCCTCCCTCCACTCTTAAATCAGACCCAAAGAAATTCTGGAGCTCTATTAAACAGACTCTGCATCCAGGAAACCTTTCGTCTCCTAACCCATGTCCCAGTGCAACACCTGAAGACATAGTCAACAAATTTAACAATCATTTTATAAATTCAATAACCTCCATAATAAATTCTCTCCCCCCAGAAACAACATTAGCACCTCCACAAACTCTACACGTCTTCCAAACCCTCCTAACTCCTTCTCTCTAAAAGCAGTATCAACTAACTATGTAAAGTCATTACTCTCTAAACTTAAACCTTGCTCCCCATCTGTTGACAAGCTACCCTCTTACTTCCTGCAGATTACCTCTGAACCTCTTGCTTATCCTGTATCCATCTAAATCAACCAATCCATTTCTGAATCCTATGTCCCCACTGTATGGAGGAATTTCTTTACTCTACCCATTCACAAAGGGGGAAACTCCTCAGATATATCCAACTTCAGACCGATTTCCATACTCTCTCCATTCTCAAAAGTCCTAGAGAAATGCATTCACAAGCAGGTAATGAGTTACCTTCACCAGGAAAATCTTCTCACACCCACACAGCATGGTTTCTATCCCAAGCATAGTACAACTGCTGCACTCATATCATTCATCAACATAGTCTCCCAAGCTCGTGAATACAATAAACTTGTCTCATGCCTATTCCTTGACCATTCTAAAGCCTTTGACACTGTCTCTCACCCACTCCTTCTAGATAAACTCACTAACTTACATTTCTCTCCTCCTACTATCTCCTTGTTCTCCAGCTATCTCTGTACCCACCAGCCATCAGTTAAATGGCTCTCTGCACTATCCTCCCCTCTCACTGCACAAATGGGAGTCCTCCAAGGGTCCATACTTGGACCACTACTCTTTAATATTTTCACCAACTTGTTCTAATCATCTTGTCCCCAGTCATCTCTTGTGCAATATGCTGATGACTCAGCTGTTATAACCATTGCTGACAACCCAACTGACCTTCACTCAACTACCCAGACATCCTTCCACACCATTGAGACTTGGCTTAGTGATAACAAACTAATACTTAATCCAGAAAAAAAAAACTAAGCCCCTACTCTTCCTCCCTAAAAACATCACCACACTCAAAAGTACATTTACCATCTTATCCTGCAACAACACTGAAATCTCATCTGAATCTCGTACTAAATTGCTAGGTGTTACAATAGATGATCAGCTTAAGTTTGATCTCCATATTACTAACTCGGTAAAAAGAACTCATCAGAAACTTGGACACCTTTTCCGTAGCAAGAAATACTTAACTAACACTGCCCGAATAACTCTCTCCCAGGCTTTATTACTCCCAACATTCCTGTCACATATTCACAAACCTAAATTCTACACTTATTTCCAAGCTTGAAACTACCTATAATGAGATCACCAGATTTGCAGCTAACAAAACCTACAAGTCACACCACTGCTTAGCACAACAACAACTAGACTGGCTAGAATTCCCTCAGCTGCCCCAACTATATCAACTACAAATCATCCACTCTATTCTCTATCTACCCTCCTTCTGCCCCAGCCTCTCCACTATCATTTCAAAATATTCCCCTGCTAGGATGCTATGCAGCTCAAATCAAGAATTATTAGACATCTACAAACCCAAAACCAAAATAGGCTGTCTTCTCTTTAAGTATAACCCAGCTACATCCTAGAACCAACTCCCCTTGGAAATAAAATTCCTCCAGCATAGCAAACGTTTCAAATTAGCCACAAGGAAATACCTAAAAACAAAGTGGTCTTGCCACTGTAGCCAACCACCCTGAAACCACCATCCTTTCACCTATTTCACCACCTCACTCTTAATGTATCTCTAACACTATTCCCCTGCCTCTTCTACCTCTTCCCTTCCTCTATCTCCTACCACTCTTAATTCATACAGTCTCAAAGCAACCTACCTGTCTAGTCTGTTTCCTATACTCTCCCTCCCCTACTAGCCATTCTTACTTTCCTTTCTTGTTTCCAAACTCCGATACAACTAGATCCTACCCACTTTAAATAAGCATCTGCCTAACTATTAACTCATTTTGCTCTAAACATCTTAAATAATATTGTAACTAGTCACATTTTCTTCTGCTAATTGTTTAAAACCTTGTTTGTAACAACTCACATACTTGTCTGCCAATTGTTAATACTCTGTATAATTGAATTGCCTGAGGAGCTTTTTTTCCCGCCAGGTCTCTGCTTCTAAGATCCTATAGCTGATTGTTACTACTATATTACTAAAATTTAATAAATTGTTTTCTAGTCCTGAGGAGCTTTTCTCCCCAGGTCTCTGCTGAAAATGAGCCAAAAGCTCAGCCAGACTAACACGGTTAACAAATGTAAAATAAATAAAAAAATAAAATAAAATAACCTAGTAAGCTAAAAAAAAAATTCCATTTCTTCACTAGCTTGCAATTTCAAGAAGGTTTTGCTGTGTTAACTCAGACAATCAAGCTTGGCTTACGGTAATCTAAAACTCTAAGAAACAATGTTTGGTTTGAGGTATAAAAAATGCAAGAAACAATGTCCACCTCTAGTCTCAGAAATATCAGGACTTGACAGGAGCTTCCATTTTATTGCATACCAAGGGAACCCCCCATCTGCTTACATAGATCACTGAATATGACACAACATTACTTAGTTTCCTCTTTGCCACACAATTAAAAATCATCAAAAATATGAATGTCTTGCTGTTTTCGGGTTCTTTGTTCCCAACACCACTGAAATACTATACTATTTTTTCAAAAGTGGCATAAACTACTGCACAGCCCATGTGTGTGGCCATATCAAAGTACAAACCACTTCCTATGTGCATACACCAAAGGTGCCAATCACATTTCCTTACTGGAAGCTATTGAAACGCCAGTGCCACATGTAACTTATCCAGGCTGGCATCCTTGAAGTGAAATGTATTTTTATTGCTTCACTCAGAGATGAGTACTGAACCCCAACAATTCTGCTTGTTTATGCAATCACTGCCAATGGCTCATGAGAGAAAGAATGGTGACCACTCAACTAGAGTTCACTTTCTTTCTTTTTGGGAGATACTAAATGATGCAAATGGACATGATGTAATGGGGCCCACAACTCTACCATCATGAATCACTTTGCCCAAAAGCTTCTTTTCATTCTAGAACAGACTAACTTCTTATAGACTGAAAGTGCCAAAACAGCAGTAGACTGGATGGGAAAGCATGAACGAAATTTTGAACCATTTCAAATGATTCTTGCTGGTCAGTATAATGTGTTAAAATATGAGCTATGATATCAAGATTAATAGATGAATAGTTCCTGAAATTGTTACTGAAAAATGCAAAAAGTGCTTGATCTTATGGACCCATGAAAGGAGGACCATCCTCTTTCACTTAAGTTTAAAGGTGTATCCTACTGCTTAACCTCAGGGGGTATTGATGGGCTTGACACTTTGAAACCATCATTGAACCAATATCGGGAAACTGGGTATCCACTCTCACAGTGTGAGTAGATGTGCAGAAACCTGCATGGTAGTGTTGGGCAATTACCTGCATTGAACAGCCAACAGGAATTAACCTTCAAATCTCTTTGTTCATTCATATCCCATGGTAGAAACTTGGGCATGTCCGTCATGGCCCTCAGCCAATAATTTGCATGCAATTCTTCCCACTTCAAATAGCTACTTACTGCCTTGAGCTTCCAGAACTTCAGGTAATATCAGATCTAGAAGTATAATATATATATATATATATATATATATATAGGTGTATCTGGTTTCTTCATATCAGATCCAGTCTTGCCCCCCACCCCTAAAATAATTTGCTCTTCTTATTACTAAAAGGTAACTTAATAGCAGCATACTTTATGAAGGGACTTCCTTGATGATTATGGCCACAAAATGTGTAAAATCCCATTACTCAGTTGCCCTAGGATGTTGGCTTAATCTTTCTTGGCATGTACCCGATGCAGCTAATGCAGACAAGTATTTTGCTTCAGAACCTTCAGCATCCAGTATGCACTGTATGCTTTCTGCATCTAATAAATCAAAAATCAAAAATATCAACATAATCCGTTCGCAATGATTATAGGCAGCGATGTCACAGCTCTAAAATCCAGAACCCAGACTAGGGTAATCAAAGCAGTTCCATGAATGGCCTACTGCACTGAAACTGATGGGCTGAAATATAAGCAGTAACTGAAGGACTGAGGGATCTAATTGGCAAACATCTGTCCAGCATCATTTCAAATAACCTTGATTTCCATAAATGGTTAAAGATTTCAATAACACCTGCTAAATATAAGTGAGAATCTGTGCCTGCCAGATCTAAAGTAAGGAGGTCATCATTTAATGTTGATTGTTACTCTTTTCTGGCCCTTTCTTTAGTGATATTGGCTCCAAGATTTGATGAGAGGTCTTCTTCATGTCCTCCCCATTGTTATACCTCCTAAATTGGCAGTTTTGGGAATAAAAGGTGGCGAATTATGCTTAATAACTAATGACAGAAAATAAAGCTAATGAATTCTATTTCAGGATGTGCGTTCTTATTCACATTCTCATATTCTGACAACTCCATGGGATAATAGTGCTAATGTTATTAATAATTTTATTTTAAGAAAAGTGGAAATCCAGCCTTGAACCTTCACAACTAAAGACAAACACTCAATCATTATGCTATATGGATGTTCAAGGATGTATAAGACTGGAAATACTTTTCTTACTTTCTTCTTTTTATATATTTTGGAAATTTGAACTTCATATGGTCGAGACTATATGTTGGACTTTCCAAAAACTCGACCAAAGTAAAACAATCAACAATGTAAATTTTTGCAGGGGGCAAAACCCTCCATGTTGGGGTTGATTTTATATATATATATATATATATATATATATATATATATATATATATATATATATATATATATATATTTATTTATTTATTTATTTATCAACTCTGAGATTGCACTACAGTTGGGGAAAGGGTAAATTAACAGATTCCCCACTGTAATGTGATTTCAATACAAATGCTTTGAGTTTTCAGAAAATTGAACATGTGGACTAGAATATATGAAATCTGAGTTTCCGAAAAAAACCCCACAAAGATATATATATATATATATATATATATATATATATATATATATATATGTGTATATTGTGGATAACTTTAATAATCTGAAACTAAGGGCTAATCTTAGAAGAGACCTGATTTGGATATTAGTAGTTAATTCTTTCCTTTTTCTCCTAACACAGAATACCTTACTTTAAAGAAAGGTAAGGGACTACATTCAAAGAGAGGTCCACAGCACAGTACCAGAGCAAGTGGCCCTTCATTAACTGTGGTACAGTGGGTCCAACATGTACTGGTAACAGGCAAGCAGAGTTACTGGGTTGCTTCACCAAAAAGGTGATGAGAGCCTGCACAAGCACTTTAATGTCAGCAAACCCTCAAGGGAGCTGACAGCATACCTCATGTCCAAGATGGCATGAGGACAACTCATTCTGCCCTGCAGACTTAATTTAATCACCTTGAGTACTAAATTGACCATACATTTAACATATATTCCTGTAAAATAAGCATATGGCCTAGCCTAACAATTCTTTTGTCATATTTTTTGTCTCAGCAATACATTTCAAAATGTAACATAACAAATATTGAAAGTATTGTGAAATAGGATGCCTTTGGAAATATTAAATATTCAAAGTGTGCATTGTTAGTATTTTTATCAGAACTGTTTTGATAACACTTGATGTTTGTTTTTTGTTAGGATCAGTACGTTTTCCTGAATCAATGTGCTTTGGACTTCATCAAGTCTCATGCTTCAAAAAATGGCAATCTTATATATGAAAATACTGCAGTAATCAACACTGGAATCTACGAGAACATCTCTCCTACTGGAAGGGTGAATGGCTACTGTTAAGCAAAAAGAAATGGACTCTGCATATATTTGCACTGTAATTTTATTTAAATGTAACATAATGCTGTGCATATCTAAATGTTATATACTCTATTAAAAATAGAGTTTTGCGTAGTAAAATGTACAGTACATTATTTCTGTTTATAAGAAAGAAAAATGTTTATATAAAGGTCCAAGAAGTTATAGAAGGTAATTGCAGCACTATTCATCTAATATTTGATCTTATTAATAGAAAAATATGGTACAGTTCACGTCAGTTGTGAATATTTAGCGATACATGTTCATAATTTAGCTGAAACAGAAGAAAGATGAAGATAACTGCTGAACACCCACAAAACTATTAACTAATTTCTGGCCCACTTGTTCTAGAACAGTATCCACTTGGTATGTTTTATAGTTGGCGTGAGTATTCTGGTTTTAATTTAATTATCTTTAATGTAGCAGGCTTCAAAAATCAAGATCAAAGCATCTAAATTGAAATGTAATATATTTACATCCGAAATATGGAAAAATTAACTGAGTTACATAACTTTACATATTTTAGTAATAAATATAAATGTAAGCACTTATGAATGAAAATGTTATTGATAGTGCTAAAATTAGATTGTCATACTTTGCTTCCTGACAGGTTATATTCTAGTGTTTGTGTCCACACTGTGTGTTACTCTTACTTTTGTTACTCTTACTTTGACAAAAAATATTTCATTAATTGTTAATAAGACATCTAGTTATTTTATCTCTTCTTGTCTTCTGCATTAATGAGGATTTCCCCAAAATATATGTGGTTTTGGCTGAACCTGTACTAGTATCACAAGTGATGCTGCTGGCATTGGTCTTTCACCTCCTTATTCAAAGGTTGCATCTTCTCAGACCATCTTCATTTCTTCCTAGCAATGTTTGACCAGTAATATTCTATGGCTTCTAAAAAGGAGAGCAAAAATAAATATGTTTGCTGAAAACATCTGGCTAAATTTCACCAAGTCGGCAATCTGAATTAACAATGTTTACCTGTTAATAGATTGAGAACTTTGCATAAAGAATGAAAGAGCAATAAGAATGCATAATGTAGAAGTTATGCTGGTACAGCAGCAGCAGGAGGAGGCACCCAAACTTTAAAATGTGTGTTCCCTGTCTTGCCTGATCTGGGAAAACTATTAGGCAAAGATAAGTTCTACAGACTCTAAGTACAGCATCAGCATAACTGAAAAAAACTATTTCTAATGTAAGGAAATGGCATGTTATTGACCGGAGTTGCTGCATTCAAGAATTTCACTTTCCTCAAATTTGAGCAATCTTGGAATTAAAGCAGCACATTTAAAGAATGGCATGACAGAATCTGATGTTCTTCGTGTTTCACTGTTGCAGTCATTACATTTGGGTAATCTGCTGGCAGGTTGCCCTCAGTCGGCCTGAATAACAAAGTCTTGGGTCCTGTGTCGGTTGCTGTCTCCTCTTCCATGATGTCAGGTCATCAGGGGTATAAAACATGCAGCCAACACCATTTTATTCAGTCTTTCTTGCCGTGCATTGCCCAAAGCAGAAGCAGTTCAGAAGTGCCGGTCGGCCGACTCCTGAAGTTTTCGCATTCGAGTTTCAGAACCAAAGTCTTCACACTAAAGCTAAGTACACCGTTGGGGAAACTTTTTCTTTCTCCTTACCAATGTCAGTAAAAGTTAATAATTGCATTACTTGTGGGAAGCAAATACCTCATAAGGATTTTCATTTGTACTGTATTCCTTGCCTAGGCCCAGATCATAACGTGCCTTGCTGTCGGTTTTGTGCTAGATTTAACCAACGCACTATTAAGCGTGTGTATATTTTTGGTTTTAAATATTTTGGCTCAAGATTTAATTATCCTGAAATGTCATCGGTTAGCAATCTGACTACCAGAGTTCACAAAAAAACTCAAAGAAAAAGACAGAGACAGACCATCGAGGTCCAAAACTGACGATGAAGCTTCTCCTAAGCCAGTCGCCGGTACTCAGTGAGGCACTTTCGCAGCCTCTGATACCCGCTACTTTTGAGTCGCAGGCCTCTACCGAGACCCATTTGGAGTCCGGTATGCTGCGAGATTCTCAGAGTATTGAACCCGTGGATGTCTCTCCCTTGGATGGGTCTGGAGCCACTGAGCAGGCACCGGCTTCTGAGGGTGTTTTCAGGCCTCAACATTTTTATATTAAACTGACGCCAGACTCAAAAACAAGGTCAAAAACATCTTCTATGCCTAAAAAACCAACGCATGAGCCACGTGCTCAGGCCCCTATGCCTAAAAAACAGATGATCAAAATAGCTGAGGACTTAATTACCTTGATCAGGGGTTCCCAACCCCATGCTAAGAGGCCTAGGCAAGGCACTGATTATGACTCTTCAGATCAGGTTTCCATTTCTTCTGATTCCGCTTCTGATCAGGAATTTTCTATTCCACCCTATGAGGATTCTGATGCAGAGAAATCCATCCCATCTGCATCTCCTCCTGAGGATTACTCTTTTGAAGAGACTTTGTATACTTTAAGGGAACATTTCCAGTGGGAGAGTCAGGACTTCTCTGAATCAAAAAAGAGGCTTAGAGATTACCTTCTTCTTCCTCAGCATAGGCCTTTGGCAATACCTCCTGTATTAGACATTGTTGATGATGTGTTTTTGGAATCAAGCATGGCTCCTGATTCCCTACCTCCATCTCCTAGTAAGCCAGACAGATATTACAGGGTTCCTGATTCCCACAAATTTTTATTAAAAAATCCTGCTGCTGATCCTGAGACTATTTCACAGGGTCCCAAGGGTGTAAAGGCCTCTACAGCCAAAAATCCTACCCCCTCTGATAGAGATTCCAGGGCACTGGATAGATGGGGAAAGAAGGTTTATATGTCTGCAACCTTGGCAATCAGGGCCTTAAACTGCCAGTTTCATATCCTTAAATATCAACAGCATAAATATTGTCCAAATTATATTGATTTCTGACTGTGTGGAAAATAGAGTTACAGGAATTATTGCATTCAGCAGAACAAGTTGGAAAGCATACTTTGCAATGTTGTTTTCATTCCTTGGAGGCCTCTTGCAGGGCCGCAGTTACTGGATCTGTGATTAGAAGGCATGCCTGACATAAGGAGCAAAATCTGCCTGGTCATGTTAAAGCTAAATTGTTGGATGCCCCCTTGCAGCATGATACTCTGTTTGGTAATAAGGTTTTAAAGAAAATGGAAGACAAAGTTAAATCTATGCAAACTGTAAAAGATTTCTTGCAAGTGCAGCCACCCAGGTTCAGTAGGCACTGGCTTACTAAAAATTGGTCCTTTCCTGTATCCAACAGAGCCACTCAAGGCAAATCCAGGTGCTCAAAAGGCTCCAGATACCAATCACAGGATTCTTACAGGTCAAAGCAATGGGGTGCCTCCACCTCCAAATCTGGAGGAAACAAAGCACAACCCTACAGTAAGCAGTCTCATTGACTTTCCTCTACCTTCACCAAGCACTTACCTTCTGGCAGCCACCTTGGCGGGAAAACTAGCACTTCATGCTCAAAACTGGCAGTTAATTACCCAGGACAAGTGGGTATTAAACAAAGCATCCCAGGGGTACAGATTTAATTTCCATACTTTTCCAATTCCAAACGGATGGCCAGATCTGCCACAAAATCACTGGGCAGAGGTTCAGAAACAAGTTATGCCTCTCATGGATATGGGGGCTATTCAACCAGTACCAGAAAAGGAAAAAGGACAAGGTTTTTATTCAAGACTTTTCCTCGTACCCAGAAAAGACAATGCCTGGCATCCAATACTGGATGTATCAATTTTGAACACGTTCCTGGACATTCCAAAATTCAAAATGCTGACTTTACAACAGCTATTGCCTATGCTGGACAGGAACGCTTTGTTAGTGATTCTAGACTTAAAAGAGGCATACCTGCATATCCCAATAAAGGAATTATGCAGAAGATACTGCCATTTCAAGGCAGGTTTTTTGCATTACCAATTCTCTGCACTGCCCTTTGGCTTATCTACTGTGCCCAGGGTCTTTATAAAGTGCCTGGCACCAGTAATTTCATTCTGCAGGCAAAAAAGCATACAAATTTATCCTTATCTGGATGACTGTCTCATTCAAGCTGAAGACAAGGACATTCTTCTTCAACATCTGGCGTTTGTAAAAAGGCTTCTAACATGCCTAGGGTACACAATAAATGAAAAGAAATCCCAACTGGTACCTTCTCAAATAATTACATTCCTGGGTGCAAGCTTGAATACAACTGCCCAGATGGCTTACCTTACGCCAGACAAACAAAAGCAACTGACAACATACTTCAAACAAATGGCAACAAAAACCCAGTTATCTGCAAGACAAATTCTGCAGGCTTTGGGGTTCATGCCCTCCTGCATTCTACTAATTCCATATGCAAGACTGCATATGAGGAAACTTCAATGGTACCTAATATGTTTATGGAATCAACATTGTCACAGTCTGGAAACAATGATCCCTCTCATTCCCTGCCTACAACAGGAGTTTCTTTGGTGGGCAGAGACGTGTCACCAAAACAAGGGACTGTCATTCACTCTACACCCTGCCACCCAAACCCTAACTATAGATGCATCGGACATGGGGTGCCCACCTGGTGGGGAAATGCATTCAGGGCAAATGGAGTCCAAAACAAATGCATCTGCATATCGACCAGAAAGAGATGCTAGCTTTTCAGAATGCTCTGACAGCCTTCAAGGACTTACTTCATCCAGGACAACTACTGATAAAGACAGACAATACCATGGTTATGTGGTACATAAACAACCGGGGGGGGGTACACATTCCTACCCCCCTTTGCAGACTAGCCATGGCATTGTGGAACACAGCTTTGACTTACCAAATACATCTTCAAGCTCAATTCTTGCCAGGAAAACAAAATACTCTGGCAGACGACCTAAGCAGAAATCTTATGGATCCGCATGAATGGAAACTGGATCCACAAATATTTAGCATGTTAACACAGAATTGGGGGAGTCCAGACATAGATCTATTTGCCTCTCCCCAAAATTATCAGCTGGACAAATTCTGCACAAGAACTTATCACAGAAAAGCATGGAAAGTGGATGTCCTATCCTTCAGTTGGAAAAACCTATCAATCTATGCTTTTCCCCCTCTGCCTCTTCTCTCCAAGGTCTTACTAAAAGTCAGACAGGAAAAACCAAAAATGATCCTAGTTGCTCCGGACTGGCCTTGCCAGCACTGGTACCCAAATCTAAGGAATATGTCTCAACTTCCTCCTTGGTACGTGCCTCAAATACCTCATCTACTGTCTCAGCAGAACAATCAAATTCTGCACACACAGCTCCAAACACTGAATCTTGCAGCATGGCTGATGATTTAATTATTCAAACAACACCTCTCAGTAACTATGTAATGGATGTCATTTTGGAAGCCAGAAGGCCTAGTAATAGAAAATCTTATGCTGATAAATGGAAGAGATTCTGTGCTTGGAACCAAGCACAAGGAACAGACACAGCAAAGCCCAATATTCCTCAGATTTTACAATATTTGACTGAGATGCTTCACAAGGGCCTATCTTTTTCTTCAATAAAAATCCATGCCTCTGCCATCTCGGCTCATTACAACACAGAGTCTCCCCTCTTTTCTCATCCTCTGCTTAAACAGTATCTTGGGGGGGCCAAAAATTTAAGACCTCCAAGAAGATCACAAACTCCTGCATGGGACCTCAATTTTGTGCTGGAAAAACTCACCCTGCCTCCTTTTGAACCAGCAGCTACTGCGGATATAAAATTTCTATCTTGGAAAGCAGATTTTCTCTTGGCAGTCACTTCAGCAAGAAGGGTTTCAGAACTACAGGCTCTCATAGCTATGGAGCCTTTTATTACATTTTACCCAGACAGGGTGTCCCTCAGGACCAATCCTTCTTTTATGCCTAAGGTGGTATCCAGTGTGGCTCTTAACCAGACAATTCACCTGCCAACCTTTTACCCAAATCCGCAGAACAAATGCTAAAAGTGCAGTTACATACATTTCTTACATTTCTGTTTATATATATATATATATATATATATATATATATATATATATATATATATATATATTTTTTTTTTGCTCCCCATTTGGGGGGGGCATCTGACATCTGGGGCAAGAAAAACTGAATAAAATGGTGTTGGCTGCATGTTTTATACCCCTGACAACCTGTCGTCATGGATGCAACCGATGCAGGACCCAAGACTTTGTTATTCAGGCCAACTGAGGGCAACCTGCCAGCAGATTACCCAAATGTAATGACTGCAACAGTGAATACACTCGAACATCTACATTTATGGTAAGTGTACACAACTGTACATTGCTGGCGGGTGAACCCAATTTAAATAAAAGAAATAGTCCCTTTTATATTTGTTGATACCTTATTCTCAGTCATTGGGGTACTGGCAAATCAGTTGCAGACAGTTGGAAGGCAAGTATTTTGAGGAGATTATGAAAGTTAAGATCCACAGAACAATATTTATTTGTATTATCTAAATCTGACAATACAACTTACTGCAACCTACACAGCAACTAGTAATAAAACAAACTTTAAAAAATATGTTTATTCAATGACATTGCACAGGTAAGCACTTCTACATTGAATTAACTAATGCTTCATCAGGTCATATTGTCAAACATATCTTTGTTTCCGTTTTATTATCTAAATTTGCTAAGGCAGCAGAAGTCTTCACCGTTAACACTGCCCTGGTAACTGCTGAATGTTAAGCTTGGATCCTGGTGTGAGAAAAAAAAAAAACACAGAATGCAAAAATACAACAAAGGTTCCACAGTTTAAGATAGTGCAAGTAAAAGTGTCCATGCCTGTATTGCCCATACCATTTAAAGACTATATAAAAAATAAATAAAGAAAGAAGAAATGTTTGAAGCAGGTGGCTTCACAAAAACACACACACATTACACATTTGGCTTCCATGGTGCTAGCAATAACTTCAACTCCTGGCCTCAGTGAAGCTCAATTTATCCTACATTATAAAACAAAGAGCGTGAAAGAAGAACATTTTTAAAAAGAAGAACTGATGTATTGAAGGAACATTACCGAGTCACCAAATTTCTGTACAAATAAGAATGAGGATGCTTGATAATTATATCAGGTACTTGTCTAGCAGACATCAGTAATGAAATCATGAAACTGATAAATAAACTATTTGGTTATAGGTTCATAGGTAGGTACTAGGCTATCGGCCCTAGGGCCTATACAAGCCTAGCCAAAAAGGTACCCTGGCCTTCGCCACCCAAGAAAATTATTGTTTATGATTCTTTCATTTGCTAAAGTTAAGCAGAACAAACCAGTGGGCAATCAGTCTGCATCATAATAGCATGTGGATTAATGGCGAATATGTTCCCTTTTTAGTGTGACTGATTTGACAAAACCATACACATGGTGGTGAAGATTCATTCCCTGAGATCAGAGCTATCTCACAGACATTTTTCAGAAGTACATCTACACACATTATATCTGACTCTGCTAATTAGCTAAATGAATCCATATTTGTCAGAATTTACATCCTGAGTACGAGTCCAAAAACAGAGCAGGATTCCCTAGGCCTGTCCTGAATAGATGGCTACAGCATCTTTGTACTACCTAGGATTATGTTAGGTATTGCTGTTTGCTAACTGATCAAATACTTCCTCTCTTAAGTAGGTACTTAAATTATGAGCAGATCTTTCAGAGAAAAGTAGTTCAACAGTAGAATTATTCTTCCACTCTCCATACAATTACATGTTATTTTGCATAGTTATTAATATTTTTGAAAAGTGCAAAGTTATGTCTTTTCATAATGTGTGATGCCACAACCTACATTTTATAGTGATACTTTTTTGGAAGGACTATATTTATCATTCAAAGCATAAGCTCCTTGACAGAGAGCTGAAGATCACCTTAGACAACTTAAACTTTCAGTATGGAAATCTGAGACCAAAGTTGGTGTTACAAGTCACAAGATTAGTATACATTTGAGATGAATGCTGGGGTATACCGGGAGACCTCATCCTAGTGAATGATGGCAAAGCAGGTTAAGTCAGTGATAAGTTGGATTTAATATAATTACTTCTTCCTCATTTAATTGACACATGATTATTCAACCACAAATCATCTAACTCTTTAGGAGGCCATCAGGAAAACAGTAAAGTTCCCAATGCTGTAAAACAAAAACTTTTTTTTCCAGGGACAAGATATATTCACCCAAACCCCAATATCCACAGTCTTTCTACATACTAACTCCAAGATTACACAAACTCGGAAAAGAGGGAGTTGGTGATGAACATGCAACAATCACCTGCTCACTCTTTTGTGAGTCTAGTGGTCTTTGGGTGACAATGTTCTGTGCATTGATTCACAAGCCATGAGCAAAGAGTATTTTTTTTATTATTCCAAATCTGCCATGTACTTTTAACCCGTAAATCCTTTATGCCATTTCATTACTGTGCACCTCCACAGAAATCAGTTGTAGTTTACACAGGTGCCGCATACTTAAACTGAAAAGTTAATAGCTCACTACTTATTATTTGCAGGTTCCAGATTTTAGTACATGAAGTACAGAGTACTGCTGAAAAGACTCGCCATCCATGTAAGACAAAGATCTACCTTGTCCATATTCCAATGCAACTTGGATCTGTGCATGGGCAACAGAACATTTACCACAGGTCTGCTACCTGTACTACTCATGGACAGAGGCGGCTCCTAAAGGCTTTGTCCTATAAATGGGTCCCCTCAAATCATCTGTGGTATGATCCCCATTATTCTTACCAGGGGTAATATTTAATTATTAACAAAGAGATGGATAACACCAGTTTAACAGAAATAAAACTGATTAATTCAAATACCAAAAGGGAAATTGTGTATGCTTAAAACAGCCTGCAAGGGGAGCTAGCCTAGTACTCTCCTATGAACCTATGAATGCTTTCCTTTTCTCTTGTATATTTTATGAATGATCCTGCATAAACAATTCAATCTCTGCAGCACCTTTATTTTTGCATGCTTTTTAGCGGAGTCTTTAGATGTCTTCATGTGAAAATTTAACATATAATCGTTTGCCAAAGAAACCATTTGTGAAGTGCCAACAATTCTTTTTGCATGTGCGTATGCATGCAGTATTATGCTGTTAATTAAAAAAATATATGTGCCCTAAGCAGTTGACAAGGTAATGATGTTTTCTCCCTAAACTGTGAAATGTAAGAGCCTACTGTAGGTTTGTGTCCTTCCCTAACTATCATTGTAGGACAATGGTAAATGCATCACTTTTGTGGGTGTTCTTTTCTTATAAGCCATAGTTTGCATGAGGAAAACTCCCCAGAAAACTGTACAGAAATTGAGTATTTTAAAATACCAGCCATGCTTTAACAGCAAGGTATTATCACTCCTCTTTCTTCTTAAACTGTTTCTGCTAGTGAATGACATACTTAGAACTAGAATCAATGTGTTTAGTGTTCCGGGAAAATGAAGCTCTTTGTAAAATGATATGCAGTTTCTTAATTTTCATTAGTAAATGAAGTAATACCATAGCTCAATTATGTTATGAAGAAAGAACAGAAAAAATGTGCAATAATCAGTCAGGTTTTAATCATGTAACTGTGTTAATTTTTACAGGAAGAATACATTTTACTCAGGTTATTTTAGAATGTACATTTTTCATGTAAGCCACTGCATTGTTTAATTTTCTTAAATGTCTTGTATGTGTTAGACTGTTTTTGATGTTATAGTGTATATATGTTCTTATTTATTACAGTCAACAGAAAGATGTCGGGTGACAGGCCTTGCAGTAATTAATTATTGAAGTAAAAGATGGCTGGTTATATATGGTCAACCTGGTGTGCCATAGACAAGTTATGATTACCTTAGATATTAGCATTTAAGTTATGAGTCAACATACAGCAAAATTCAAGGCATTTAATGCTTATCAGTAAATTTCAACAGGACTTAAAGTCCATCCCCAACAGATTTCCTATGTGTGGGGGGCTTTGGTCATATTCCTATTCTACCTTATTATAATCAAGTCCAGAGTCACATAAAAAATATCTAAGTAGGTTTTTGGCATTTTTAGTTCACCTCTTCACTGATACAGCATTCTATGCCTTACCTATTTCATTTGGTCACCTGAGATTTTTGGTAAATGCAAGCTCTTCAACAGCTGAGTAGTTTTGTAGCCATGTCACAGTCAGGGCACTAGGTATTACAGTGTATAATCACTCATGTATAATCACCCATGTATCCTTTAACAGGATACTTGCCAGTGTGCCGTTAAGGTTGTTTAATGTACAATATGTGAATATGAAAGTGTGAATAACTACAGTATAGTGTGGAAAATGACTCATTGCTAAATTATAATATACAGTTGCTACAAAGCAGTTTTTTTTTTTGCTTATTTTCCTTTGTGTTCAGTATCTTGCCGACATGGTAGTGATTTCTGTTATAGCTAATACCTTTTCATAATTGGAAGGACATATCTTATAAAGATATGATATTTTGTGTTCATTCTATAAACACATTTTACATTTCTTATGGAATTGCTTTTCATTTACCATTTTTGCCATTTAATTGTTTTGAATGTAATGAGATATTTCCTTGTTAGATATTTTTAGAAAATGATTTGCCATGAGTATGTCTGCTTAAATATTTATACAGCTTGAGCGTATCATGCAGCACCCTGTGACCGAATGCTGCAATTTTGTTTGAAGAAGGCCATAGAAAATTTGTATTGATTTACAAAATGTTGGTACATGCATGTATCAGCTTAAATTGTAGTACGTTGAAAAAGTGCAACCTCCATGAACAGCAAGGACAGATTACATGACATTATAACATATTTGTATATATGGACACATTTTTGTGGAAAGCAAACAGTAAAGTTCCAGATAACTATATGAAATGTCTACAAAACAAATAAATTAGGATAGGCAGGGAAGTTTAATAGTGAAGATTTTAAGGTAGGAGTTAAAGATATAAAGGATGTGTGAATAGAGCAGTGTTTTGAATTTGTCTTTCCTGCTGTTCTAGCTTGCTGTATTGCACTGTGGTTACTTATGTAAAAATACAGTTTCACTTCTGTTAACTGTTTTTGACTTTATCGGGCACTGAATAACACATTATCCTGTACATTTACTGTTTTTCTTGTTATTGTAAATCAGGTGGGAATAACCAGGTAAGGATGCTTTAATGCACTGGTTGCATTAGCAGAGGTTTAATGTAGCCATGACTTGCCCTGTAAGTGATACAGTGCAGTGTCTGTGGATAAAAAGTACTGTGAAGCAAGAGTCCTCTGTTGACATATAGGAAAAACTTGCCAGTAAAAATGAGTCTGTATAAAAATTAGGTAATACTATGTCTTGAAAGTCTTATTAGTTAAGTTTATTAGTACAGATGTCATGAGGTCCCGTGCATATTTTTAGCAGAATCTGCTATATAGATGTTTTTTTTTAAATGAAGGATTTAATTTTGAAATATCTTAAAAATAAATAAATAAAATTGCATTTTATACTGGGACCTCCTTTTACTTAAGGAGCACTTAAAAATCTGAGGTACTGTGCACTGTGTTTCTGTTACTTAAAAACGAAAGTTAAAACAACTGAAAAGGGAAGTTGTTGCTGAAAAAAATTAAGGGATTGATAAAATATAATTATTGTTTAAAACAAAGTGCAAATTATCCATTACTTTTGTTCCTGTACAAATAAATGACGTGATGTTGATTTAAGATTTAAATTAAAGTAAATATTTTAATTAAATTGTGCTTTGGTGTATTTTTTAAATACAATACTGAACCCTGTCATTCTTGATAGAACACTTATCCAATTATGGCATAGTTACAGTGATACCTGCATGGGTGGTTCAGTGGTTAAAGTCTGAAAATTTAATGTTGTGGTGAGTTTCCCCACAATGTTTTAAATTTTGCAAGGCAGTGGCAAGTATTTCAGAGGTTTTTTGGTGCAACCATGAAGTTAGTATGTGTAATATCAGGTGGTAAGCTGAAAAAGTTCAGCAATGACGCATAGGTAAACTTGTATATCTCTGTCTATCTATCTGTTTATCAGTTCAAACATCTGACACAACTTTAACGCCCACAATGCTTTCTTAGTAAGAAAATGGAGGGCCTAAAACATTAAAAAACTATGTGGACCATTTAAAAGCCTCGTCTCTCTTCTCAGAGTCATACAGGCTACTGACAGGTGATCACTGCCTCTTGTACAGAGCCTCAACAAACCATTTCTTGTGAGACATACTGCACATTTGCAAGTCCAATTAGTGTAGAAGAACAGACCGAAGACATCTCATTCTGTTTTACATCATAAATACAACATGTGTGAAGGATAAATATGTTTCATAGAGAATACCTCTTCTTTGGAATCACCTACCTCCTCACCTAAGGCAAAGTACTTCTCTTATACTCTTCAAACATAATCTTGACAAATGGAGGGGTAACCACAAATTCATCCCTTGTTTAGCATCCTTGTCCCCATGGATAGGAGCAACATATAAATCTTCTGCACATCAGTTATTTATTTTTACTTAAGATATAAAGCTTAAAATGTCATGGGAAAGTATGGCTAGGCTTCTAAAGATCCTCATGGAACAATTATATAGATGTACATATACACATAGAAAATGTTTATATATATATATATATATATATATATATATATATATATATATATATATACGGGATCTGTGCAGATGTTAGAAGTTTTACTTCGAACCCACTTCACTGAGTGCACTTGTTCGAAGTAGTGAAACTTCGAACATTGACTTCGGCAGTCACACTATAGTGAGGAATGGGAATATTCCTTTTTCCCCGCTATAGTGCAATCTCAGAGTTGGTATATTTAAATAGGGGGATGGGGGACACATGTTTTAGTGGGTTTTTCTTTTCTTTTGGGTCACCCGAGGAACTAGACTTCAGCGAAAGTGCACTTTCATTGAAGTGAACTTTCGTTGAAGTGTGGGGTCTCCTAAGTATTCTTTGGATGTAGAGCAGTAGACCCATATATCTATGTATGTGTGTGTGTGTGTGTGTGTGTGTGTGTGTGTGTGTGTGTGTGCATATATATATATATATATATATATGTGTGTGTGTGTCTGTGTATATATATATATAATATATATATATATATATATATATATATATACACACACACACACACACACATTTTTAAGGCAACACTTGAAATGACAAATTGTAAAAAGAACTTTTATCTATTACACACAAATGTGTGTATTTTATGTATGTGTGTATATCTTTCTCTCTCTCTCTCTCTCTCTCTATATATATATATATATATATATATATGTTCTGCGTGTTTAGGTATACACAAACACACACACACAGATATATATATAGACAGAAAGATATATGTATGTGTACACATTCACCCAAATTCATATAAAATGGATACTTATTACATGCAGCGCATTGTCGAGACAAAATTTTTAGAGCCCAAAACTTCAGATACCTGAATGCAGGCAAAAGCAATATAGTTAAGAGAAATATTCTTACTAAATTTTAATGCATACAGCCTTTGATGTAATGTTCATTCTAACATTGCTCGTGCAGTTAATCAGTTATGAAATAAATCTTGTCATTTCAGTTGGTCATTTTAAAAATCCCAAAGATCAGAACAGAAAGAGCAGTAAGAGAGACAGTTATAATACATAATGAATTAGGGTCTATATCATAACTGCAAAACCCCATTTCAGCGAATATGTAAGCGTCGACATATATTGTATGAACAGCGAATACACTGAATGCCCTAAACCACGAAATTCAAAATCTCGAACCGGCATAGTTGGTCAACCCCACCGCTCACTACATACTACCCACCCAAACAAAAGAAATAAACCACATACATACACTAACCGAAACCCTACTTACCCTACACTAAATCTTACATGCATTACTATCTATGCACTTACCTTAACCTACTCCCTAACCCTAAGGTCTGTAACTATTGTACACTTACCTTACGGAGCTATATCATAGAAGGGCCAACTATGCCGATTTGAGATTTTGAATTTTGCGGTTTAGGGCGTTCGGTGTATTCGCGGTTCGCACAATATGCGTCGACGTTTACGTATTCGCTGAAACGGGCTTATGCGGTTAGAATATAGACCCAATGAATTATACATAAAGATTAGAAAACTAACATATTTATGTCATAAATATTCAAAAGATTGACTAGGCAAATATGTTTTATTTGAGAATAGAAAAAAAAGAGTCAAATTAATTTTGCAGCCATCAGGGCACGGAGTTTTGTAGTTCAGCAGCTGAAACAGAAAAAGCATGAAGAGCAATTGTATTCAGATGGATGGCAAGGATATTATGTACTCCAGCAGTAGAGGAATAGTTAGTCTTGTTTTAATGACTGCCTTCAATAGTTCTGGAGATAGTTAGAATCTAAATCAAGCAATGCCTTATATCTGATGACTAGAAACTTCAGGAAAATGTGGTATTTTACAAATAGAAAATGCAAAGACAGAAGAACAATGCATGTTAGAAACCTGGTAACTGCATTTTGCACCAACTGAAGTAGGTGTAGTTTAGCAGCAGGAAGTCCCAGATACAAGACCTTACATTAGTCCACTCCTAATTAGTTAAGAACATTAAGAATACTACAAAAATCCTTTGCAGGAGGTAGATGTTTAATCACTGTTGATGTTCTTTAGATGAAAAAAGGAACCCCATTTAATTCATTTTTTAATATATTTATTTATCCTTTTTTTAAGCAGATTAGTAGCCTCTTTGCAGCAGAGACCCAAGATGGCATTTCTAATATCAGGGGTAGCTTGACCAGGACACAAGGAACTTCCCCTGCTCTTTTTGATAAGTGCTGTGGGGTCTTTTTCATCTACTTGAGCTACAGACAACAGAAGCAGCTGGGACCTTGGTTTAATGTGTTGACTGAAGGGGAGGCACACTCATGAGAGAAGTTTCCCCTAGTTTTGCATTGCTATATCAGCAATACAAAAAATTAATCTAATAATCTGGGTGGGAATAGAACCCAAAGATGAATGGTCTTCCAGCACCAAAGGTGAGTATTCTACCGAGAGGAGATAGGGGATCAAGAGAGAGACAGAGATGAAGTAACAAACACAGATTTAATTTTTGTTGTCAGAGGGCAGAGGATTCAGATGATGTGTCTATTGCCAAATGTCTGATATTTTTAATTGTCTTCTATAATTGGCAAAGGGGGATTAAAGAAAAAGTAAAAATTGCAGTATAAGCAGAAACAAATGCACACAAAAGCAGTTGCAAGCATTATATGTGCTTACCCTCCTGACTGGACTGTCATAGTACTATTACACATAATTGTAAGTAGAGTTTCATAAACATCTTTCAAGTTCATGGAGATCTCAGATATATGTATAATGCAAAACCTCACCACCTATGTCTTGCAAGTACTATAATGCAGGAATGATACCCCACCTACAGCTTGTGTAACACAGTAAACAGGAGCACCCCCGATATATTGTTTTGTGTCATGCAGTGTCCAGAGGTCTAAGTGATTATTTTTTAGCAGTTGTAGCAAGCAACCTTGTTGCTGTTCACCTCTTGGGTCTACCATGACTCCACTTAACAAAGTGACCTTGCTATCTCTCCATTTGTCAAGTTTTAATGTGGACATACTCCTTGCTTTCAGGACAAAACATTAGTTCCAAGTGAAATTATTTGTTCATAGCATGAGATCATTGAGTAACGAGTTGTAAATTGAATAGATAAATAGCAGTCATAGACAAGATTTATACACAATTTTCAACTACCCAGTTCAGCATATTTGCAAAATATGCTTCCAAGGTAACAGTAGTAGAAACAAGAAAGCAGGTCAAATAAATGTACAGCTGTCATCACCAAAGCTGTGTAATTCACACCACACCATCAGATGTTACCCAAAGACAGGATGTTAGTAACAGAGAGTATAAATATTAAAACGGAAGCCAACAGAAGGCAGTCATCAGGGTTTTAACAAGAATATTTCTTAGATGTTTTATTACAGTAAATCTGAATGATCAACCACATCTGTGAAATATCACTTTGAGGGTAACTGCCAGCATGTGTGCCTGATTTTAGGGTATTCAGGAGGTAGCCCATCTGGTCTTTGTGCTTCATACTTGCTATAGCAGACTGGTTAATTCTCTACATCCTTCATCTCAGTCCTGATGTCTGCCAAATATTCTTCACTTTCTGCCCTGACTCACATCAAAGCTCGGTCTGCTTGCTTTCCTTTATGAAGACCAAATAAAGGCATTAATTCTATGACTTTTTACCAGCCTTCTGTGATTTACCTCCAATCAGTGCTTAGTCTGGCCAGCAGTGTCCCTCCTTTCCTTTTTCTGCTTTGTATTTAAAACAAAACTTGATTCCCTTCTACTCATTCACTTTAACCACATGCCTTTGCTTTGCTTACACTCTTTGGTACCATTTTGCTAGCCTACTTGTACTGTGGATCCTCCACTTTCCCATCTCCTTCTTTTCTATCTCTTTCATGATATATCTTTTGTCCTGCATAAGCTTACATACCTTTGTAATCACAATGTCCCTGTCTTTTAGTCTCCTCCTCACATCCTTAAATATTCCATCCTTAGCCTATTTCCAAAATGTATTTTCTAGCCTCCTAAGTCAATCTCCCTAGAAAATACATAATCAAGACTTCTAAATTCCACAGCCTCACTTTTGTCCTTTGTTTCTTCACCTTGCCCCATGCTTCAAAGAACACACTGGTATGATCACTCTTGGCAGAAATGCCTTAAACTGGACATCTGTGTTTCTATTTGCACTGGTTAGGAACATGTTCTGAATACTGCTCTTACTGTATAGTCCTGCACCAGTTTGCTTGCTGGCTGAACCCTCTTAGTCCAACATCCCAATCAGTTCCTTCTCTGTCTCTTATCTTACACCACTCTGCTTAAGTAAAGTCCTTGGGCAGTTAGGTTTATTGATTTTTAGTGTCTGGGCTCTGGAGATGGTTTTTTTTTTGGCATTTTAGTGTTTCTTTGAGATCTTCTTCCTTTTTAAACAATGGCTTTTCTAGCTCACCAGATTCT
Organism: Protopterus annectens; assembly: GCF_019279795.1. Lineage (NCBI taxonomy): Eukaryota > Metazoa > Chordata > Ceratodontiformes > Protopteridae > Protopterus > Protopterus annectens. The sequence goes on from NC_056743.1 coordinate 280,231,890, forward strand.
AAGAACCATGCCTTCTGTGACACCTGTGTCCTGGCCCAGCAATTAAGGAGCCTCAATCCTCACCGCTAACACCAGAGAGTGCACCTCATATATGAGGAAAGGATAACATATACACACAGTAAAGTGCAATTTCCCTTAACAGCAAACAGAGATCACAGTCAGTCCGGGGCTGGTTGTTCCCTTGCTCTCCAGATCCCCAATAAGACCTCCCACTGGCACAGCTATAGGGTCCAGATCTCAGCCTAGCTGGGCAAGCTAAAATCTCCAGCACCCTCTCTGTCCAGCCAGTGCTTCGTGTCCCTGCCCAAGTAGCTGACACACACACACACACACACACACACACACACACACACTTTGAGATAAGAGTTTGTATAACCACACAGACACTTTTGAGGAAGGCTGGCACAGGTTCTCCAGCTGTGCCCCTTTTACCCAGACTATATGGTAGTAATTACTACCACCACCCAGCTAATATTTATCAGCTACTCAAAGGCCCTTAAAAGGGTGTCCAATTATTACTTTGCAATATTATTATCCAATTGGTAGATGTGACTAAACAGTCTCAAGGCTTATTAGAATGACTGGTACAGGATCCTTATATACATGTAATGTACTCTAGAGCTTAACTTATCTCTACACAAACCAGCTACAGTTAAAAGATTTTAAAATATTTAATAATAAATAATTAAAACCACAAGAAAATACTTTCTACTACACAGTCAGTGCTAGTCAAGAGCTCAGAGATCACAGAGAAATGCTTAAAATAAATCAGTAGTACAGTTCTGACATCACAGAAAAACACTTAGTCTAAACTTTCTAATTCGTAGTTACTTGTAGGAGAAAACACAGTTCCAACATACTACTTACATAAAGAGAGCATAAGGCAGTGCTGAGTTGGATTTCAAAACAAAAATGTTTAATGCCTTCTGGTTTTCTCTGTTTAAATTGAAACTGCAGTTCTGATGAAATATTACATAATTTCACACTTTCCTGGTGTTCCCAGGCTGACATAAACTGCATTTACATTCTTTTACACTTGAGCAATAAAGGACATTCCGCGTGTAAATTCTGATCATTAACTTTAGCCTTAAAACAATAGGCATGAAGCCTTCATCTAGCCGGACTGGAGCCAACTTTAGATCAAAGTGTCACAACATGCTTTTACTGGGTCAGTAGAGAGGACTGTTGCCACATTTTTGTAACAGCATTTTTTTCATTTAAGACAACAAGCCTGTGATTCACATTCATATTTACAAATGATAGAATAATGTATACAATTCTATCTGGCTAGGCTGGCAGCCTTCACCCATCTCTACCAGTCTTCACACCTTCCATCTCCACAAAAATAAATAAAAATTAAAGCTTGTATGCCATGTCACAGTGATCTGAGAGGGTTTATTACTATGTCATATAAATATGGAGAGATTCTTCATGACTGGAGACATGCACTTGGTAAGCCTGTCTTTAAGGGAAAAGGAAATAAGACAAACCCAGAGTCATACAAAACCATTAGTTGAATTTCATGTTGTGGAAAAGTAATGGGAAAGGTTATGCTGGACAAATTATTGCCAGAACTTCAAAGTTTGAGACTTGAAACTATATGCTAGCATATCCAAGAATGGTATCTTGGTAAAAGAAGTCTCATGACTAAAGCGGAGATAGTCAGTACAAGTATTCAAATGAAGTACAAAGTTTCAAACTGTTCCAACCCTCCACAACAGGAAGGGAAGAGGTCATCCACAAGGCGAAATGTAGAAGATACCACTTTGGATGTTTATGCGTGGTGTGGTTAACTGGGGGTCCAAACTGGGTTTATATGTATGTCTAGAGATTTAGTTTATTTAGTTATTTGCAATACCTGTTCGCCATTTTATTATATTGAAAACAGATGCAGAAGGGACAGGGACGAGATACGTGTTTTATAATATCAGAACTAAGAACTAAAAATAAAACCAATGCATTGGCTTTATGTTTTTTACACAGATGATACCCATTTATTTAGTTTCAGGATTATAGAAGTTATTAATGTATATGCTAGCATGCATATTTTGAAAATAGATCTATTACCACCTGTAACATGATGTTCTATATCAATATAACAGCTATGAATGAAAAGTTGTGCAGTGTGATGTAATTTATATAGATTTAACTTCGGCATTTGATAGGGTTATACTCAAAACACTGATCAATCAAGTAGAACAACTAGGCATTGATGTACTCTTGATAAGATGGAGAGCTATGTGGCATACAACTAGGACATGGCAAGTACCATATAGCAATTGAACCAGTGAAATTCAAGGTTACAGTCAGGGTGTCCCACAGGGCTCTGTCCTAGGTCCAGACTTGTTTAGATTGCATCTTTCAGAGCTATCTTTTTCATCTGAGATTGTTCTACAGTCTTTATGCAGATGACATGAAAATGTTTAAACTGATTACATGTGTTACAGATAAGGCATGTCTGCAAAAAACATAACTAAATTGACCATTTGGGCACAGGGAAATAATGTGCTGATAAATACATCAATAACTAAGTGTATGAGATTTGGGAGACATAAATTTAAAGGGGAACACTTAATATAGCACACATCAATTGAAACTGTAGATTCAGTTCAAGGGCCTGGGTATATGAGTAGATCCAGTCTGAGTTTTTCTAATCATATCAACCAATTGGTTAAGTAGAATTATAGCACTATTGATTGCATACAAAGATTTATAAAGTCTAGCAAATCAGAAATGATGAAGTCATTGTTTGTTAGTATATTAGGCCCAAACTTGAGTATAGAATAACAACATGTAAAGCTTATAAGTTGGCATGAGTAAACTGGAAAAGGTACAGCAAGAATACACCAAGGCCATCCATGTATGTAAAAATTTAAGTTATTGTGAAAAAAACAAAAATATCTGAATTTGTACAAAATGTCAAAAAAAATATTTAAGAGGAGGACTTATTTGGGTATATAGATATAGACAGAACTACCTATGGGAATGTTTGGGGTTGTCAGAAAGTAGCAGAACATCATCAGACAACCTATGTGTAAGATTCAATAGGAATGAGAAGTGTATTAATTGGTTCTCTGACAGAAGCTGAAACATGGAATAGACTACCAAATTACATTAAAGCAAGCACTAGCTTAGATATTTTTAAGAACAGTCTGGAAACATGGGAACAACTAGTTTGATATATTGTCAGGCTAGAGGGCCATTATTGCCCGTGCTTGAAATATTTGTATGCATGTAATCTGGAGTGTGGAATTTCCAATCTGCTCATTGCAGATACAGATCACCTGTTCATGTTGCCAACTTCTTCCTAACGCATTCCTTCATTCTCTTCTCTAGTGTCTTACCATCTGTGTTTATTGCGTAAAGGGGATAGCATACTGTATCACCCCAACAGATCACTTCTTCTTACACTATCTTAACTGCCATGGAACCTATCCCATTTACTAACCCTGGTTGTTCCCTTACCCCATTTGTGGTTTGGGGTTATTCATCCTCTGTGACTTTGCATCTGATGCCATCTTTTATGTAGATTATGTTGTAAAACACTTATATGTAAACACTGTCATGTCCCACATCCTCTTGTCACTCACATATGCTTCTGTGATAAAAGCAATATCTGCTATCTCATGCTGTATCACTCTTTCTACACAGATTTCTAGTAGTGCAGAATTACTCTATCATTCCAAACTCCAAGTCACCCTTGTTTAGTCCTCTGCTATGTTCTGCAAATAGTACCAATGCATAGAGTTACCCGTGTCTGTTCCACTGTTCTGTCCAGCATCTGTTTTTACCTTCTGTCTACTGCTTAAACACATACCATCTTTCTTCTGCTTCTCTCCCATCTCTATATTAGTCAAAGTTTACAGTCATTAAGAAATTAATTTCCAACACATCACAAAGTACTGTTGTGAATTATAAGCTAAGACTATGCCTGGCCCTTCCAAAGAGCTTTTCTTGTTTTTTTTTTTTTTTCATGTCTTGCCACATCCTTCTACTAGTCACAATCCTATCTTCCTTTATCAGCTCCACAGTCAATCATTATATTCTGTATGTTAGCTGCTGGTACAGGTAACACCTTTGAACATGCTTCATCTAACCTCCTCTCTCTTGTAACTTTTAGGTCATGATTGTTGCATCCTTAGATGTCTCCTAAGACAGATCATTGATACCTTAGATTGCAACATGATACTTAGACTATGACATGGGTCTACCTGTCCAGTTGATGACCTGTTCTGTTTCATCCTCATGTGCCTAGAGACTAGATTCACTGAAATCTAGCCTCTCCTTTCTCAATTACCTAGACTCCTAGTCTCCTTTGGAAATGATTCTTGAGTGAACAAAATCTTCTTTTCTATCCTAACATTGATTCTCCTGTCCTTCATGTCTTACCCTATTCCACTTCCACTCCTATGTGTAGCATTTCCACCTCCAGTTCTAGCCTTGTCAATCTTCCTGTTGTGCATGTTCTGCCCCTTCTTTTGGCACATCTTCAGTCTCCCCAATCTCTTCTCTGCTCTTTTTACAGGACTTTTCATCTGTTTTGTCTCTTATTTGGCTTTTGCCTGACTGAATGCAACTCCTTCTAGATTATATTATAGTCAGTTCCTACTTGGCCACTTCTGACTGCATCTCCCTCTTATCATATGTAATAAATATCTACTGAAGTGCTGAATTTGTTTTCCTTGTCTTCCGTTATATAGCTCCTTAACCTGCATTCTTCCCTCAGCATACATTGTCCATACTCCGCTGGTAAGTTCTGCACATATCCTTCTATCCCTTATACTTCTCCACCTTGCCTTTCCCCAGCCCATTCTTTGCACATAACTACCTTGTTCAACAACTCTTCCAGCTCATATATTCTACTATGAAGATCACTCATTTTCTTGCAGATTCAATACCACCTGACATTTCATGGCTTCTTGACCCAAGCAACTGCTTCACATTCTGAGCACTTCACATTATATTCCTTGTAGCCAAAGAATTTCATCAATCGGAATATTCCTTTATATAAACATCCCCAACACAAACCATGAAACACATACTTCACAAAATCAGTGTGCCACACAATCACAGCCCTCAAGGCAAGATAACATACCCAACATACTAGTAATAGGTGACTCTATAGTCAGGCACACTGACGTCCCACTCACTAGGCTGAATAAGGAGAAGGTTACTGTTAGCTGCCTGTTGAGTGCCAGGTTCCACCACATAACAAAAGCACTCAGGTCACTCCAGAACAAGTACAAATATGAATCTGTCATTGTCCATGTTGGTGTGAATGACCTGAACTGTACCTCCCTGGAATACATGAAAAGAGACATGGAAGAGCTTTCTGATCATGTAGCCCAGACTGGTATGATACCACGGTATAAAGAAAAAAATATCAATTTCAACAATTGGCTAAGTTTCTGGTGTCATTCAAAGGGGATCCAGTGTCTGTCTGCCTGGGATGACATGCTCGACAAGCCACACTGCTTCGCGAGAGATGGCTTGCACCTGTCACCCTTAGGCTTTCGAATACTGGCCAAGGCTCTTGCCACCCCCATATTGCCTTTTTTAGGCAAGGCTCAAAAGACAAACCCACTGCCATAAATAGCACAAGTAAAAAAATCTGAGGGTAATACTACTCAATGCCAGAAGTCTAAACCTCAAAATGCATGCACTCGAGGCACTCCTCAGTATGGAGAAAATCGATATATGTGCAGTAACAGAAACCTGGTTTAAGGCTCCAGAGAGGACCTCAGCACTACCAGGCTACAACTCATATCATACATTTTGGCCACAGAACCCGGACCGAAATACAAGAGGCAGGGGAGTATCCATATTCATCAAGGATACCCACACCTCCAGGTTAGTGGCACATCACGATGCTTCAGAGATTATCCACGTGCAACTAACAATGGGCAAAACTGCAATTCAAATTGTAGCTTGCTACAGATCACCCACCATGTCCCAGGACCCCCATTCCGCATTTCTGGAAACACTGGGTAACATAAAGGTCCTACCAACACCCTAATATTGGGTGATTTCAACTACCCAAACATTAACTTTGAGAACTACTCCAGTACTAACTCCCTTTCCCAACATTTCCTAGAATTTATAAGCTCAAATGCCTGGAACAACTGGTCAACACTCCCACCAGAGGTGACAACATATTGGACCTGGTCATCACCAACATGGGGGACCAGTGTTCCACACCAGAGGTAAACCCCTCGCTGGTTAGCTCTAACCATAAACAAATCACTTTGGATATCCACATTCCACCCCCACCCCCAGACAAGGAAACCACTGTGAAAAACCTTTCAAAAGAAAACCTCACGTTACTTAAGACGGAGGTAGAAAGTTTCAAAGCCCCCATGCTAAAGGATAACACTGTCCAAGCTGCAAAATCCTTTACTAATGTATTCTACGGGCACCTACAAGAATGCATGGATCATGCTATCCCAAGCAAAACCAAGACTCATTCCACAAAGAAAAAGAAACCAGTCTGGTGGACCCCTGCCATAAACAAGCTACACAATAGAAGGAGGAAACTAGTACAGAAAAGAGTAAAATCCCAAGAAGGGAAGACATCACTGATCAGTATCAGCAAGAAACTACAATCCCTCATAAAATTGTCTAAGGCGAGCTTTGAAAGAAAACTTGCCAAGGACTCCAAAGATAACCACAAGGCATTATTTAGCTATGTCAAGAATCTAAGTGGCAATGCTCAGATCTGCTCAGAGTTAGTGCAGAATGGCACAAAATACACTGAACCAACTGATATTGCCAATATCCTGGCAGACAGGTTCAGTGCATCTCACCCCCAAAAGGGCCCATAACCATACCAGAAGAATGTAGAGCCCCTGAAATCACAGACACTCAGGTTAAAATAGCCCTCTCCAAAGCCAAAAACACAGCATCAATGGGACCAGCTGGTGTCCCACACTTTGTCCTACATGAGCTCAAAGACGAATTAACCCCTCACCTAAACACACTGTTCAAACTCAGCCTCTCCACAGGCTATGTACCCATAGAGTGGTGCACAGCAACAGTTATTCTGCTCCACAAAGGTGAAGCCACAACAGACCCCGGGAACTATCTCCCTATAAGCCTGACTAGCTTGGTCTGCAAGGCTATGGAGTGCATCATGGAACTTATTAACTGAGACATTGGGAACCGCCAAACACTGGACCCTGCCCAGTTCGGCTTTGTTAAGGGTAGATCATGCCTCCTAAACCTGGTGGACTTCTTTGAGACAGTTACCAAAGCTACAGATGAGGGAAAGGTGGTACACACAGCCTACCTAGACCTCGCAAAGGCCTTCGACACCATTCCCCATTCTGGTTTCTAGATAAGCTCACCAGCCTGAACATAAACCCCTATGTCAAAAGATGGATTGCCAATTGGCTCACGGACAGTACCCACATGGCGAGAGTTGCGGGAGCTAGGTCTGACTCTAAACCGGTTACAAGTGGCATTCCCCTTGGCTCAGTCCTAGGACCCCTCCTGTTTGGCATATACTTTTCAGAGGTACAGACAAGCACAGGAGGACTATGATTGACCAAGTTTGCAGACGACTGAAAACCAGGGGCTATAATTGACTCACCGGCTGACACAGACATCCTACAAAAGGGTCTCACTGAGACAGATACCTGGTATCAAAATCATGGTCTCAAGCTAAATGTCAAAAAGTGCATAGTTATTCACTTTGGAAATAACAAAGTACCCACAAACTACCACATAGGTGGTAGTCCCCTAAATACAGAAAACGTAATAAGGGATCTGGGGACCCAAGTAGATAGTAATCTCTCCTCTGATAATCACATTGCCAAAGTGGTTAGAAAATCCTTCTATGTGGCCCACCTAATCACAAAAGGGTTTGCATCCAGATCAAAAGAGGTCATTGTGCCCCTCTACTCATCACTCATCAGACCCATCATAGAGTCCAATGCCCCATTTGGGATGTACCTTACAAGACACTTGCAACAGCTGGAAAGACCACAGAAGTACCTCACCAAGAGTATCACTGGCCTCAAACAGATGCCCTATGCAGCTCGACTGAAGAAACTCCAGCTGTACTCGGTTGCATACTGCCTGCTCAGAGGTGATCTCTGCCTGACATATAAGGCCATGTCCAACCCAGAATTGATGGATGTGCTCCACCTAAAGAAAACCTTATCCCCTCGAGCCACACGTTCTAGGGATCTAAACCTCACCACAACAATAAATAGGATGTGCTGGAGGGATACATTCCTGTCCCAGAGACTTCCCATGCTTTGGAACAAGATTCCAATCTACATTAGGCAGAGCTCCTCACTAGCACTCTTCAAGAGAAACCTTGACGAATGGATGGGAAACAGAAAGTTTACCCCGGGGATCACTTCAATGGCTGTGTTGGACAGAGGCACAGGGGACTAATCTAAGGGGCTGGTGAAAGCCAACACATTCTGGCTAGGCTTATACATGCTTTCAGGCAGATAGCCTAGTACCTACCTATGAACCTTTTTAAAATAGGATAGGAGTCTTTTTATGTGGTGTGTTTTTATGGGGAAGGAATTTGAATTTGTTTTAGAATTTATGGGTGTAGTTGGTTGAGAATTCTTGTTTTTTTTTTTTTTACTAGTGATAGTATTGAGTTAACAAAATGATTGTTAAATGGGTGGCTATGTTGTCAGGGCAGTTAGTTTTAGTTGGGTATGGGGTAGTTGCTTGACCAGGTTTGAACAGTTGGTTTATGGCTCCCCAGTATTATTTTGGAATGTTTTGATGCCATTTTTGGATTGTCATGTAGTGTTGTATTTTGTCACGTTTGATTTGTTTTTTTTTTTTTTTTGCTAAATTAAGAAGTTCCCAATAGTTTTGAAGGGTAGTTGGATTTTTTAAGAGTTGGTGATTGTGTCATGCTTTGTTTCTTTGCTTAAGGACCCTTTTTATGTCAGAAGAAAGCCAGGGAATGAGTCTGTGTTTTATACATATTTTCCTGAGTGGGGGTAGCCTATTAAAGATAGTGAGAAATTTGTTATTGAAATATTGAACTTCAAGATCAAGGTGGAGATGTTTTAGGGTGGACTAGTTGACTTGGAGACATGTGAGAAAGGCTTTAGGACTGAAATTAGATTTGTTGTGGACAACTTTGTATGTGATTTCACTAGGGGGACAAGTGTATCATTTTCACAGATAAGTAGGTAGGTAGATGATCACTCAGGCTGTCTGGAAGACAACGTGAGTGATAAGAATTTTGTTTAGTGTTAGTAAGGGCCCAATCTAGTATAGATTGTTTATTACTATGTTTGTCAATCCTGGTTGGGTTAAGAATGAACTGATTGGACAATGAATATGGTTTCAGCAATATACAAGGATATTCAGCCCAGAACCGTTCAGAATAAATACAAAAAAAAGCAGGTCTAATATATGACCCCTTAAATGTGCTAAAGTAGAAACAAAGTCATCTCCAAACCATTCATGAATTAAAGAAACCCTGAATAAAATCTTCTTTCACATCATCAGTTTAGATATTAAAGTAACCTAAAATTATCCATTCTGTGTATCCCATCATTTAATCATTAGAAGTGATATCTTTACTCAAGGCAATGTCAAAGTTCACTCATTGATGATAAGTAATGGGCATCCAGATAGATACTGATTCAAATTCAATATTCTCTGGTTAATGATAAATTATAAGTCTAAATACATACTAATTTATAATCTAGGCAGACATTAATTACGATTGAAAATACCAGAATCATTTTGTGCATGTCATTTTGATGCTCTTCAGTTATTACTGCAGCTGTATTCACTACTTCTTGGAAGTATGCTATGAGGACAGCATATGTCCAGAAAATATAAGAAAGCATATGTCCAGCCAGTATAACAAAGCATGGACATCGTTCTCTTGCACCATATGTGTGACATATGCCAAAAGAGTGAGAGTGCAAAGTGGAACATAAGAGCTATACAGGCACAAAAATCCTCAGAAAATTCTTGCCACCATCTGAAGCAAATAGTCTGTGCTTAATTTTCAGTCTGTCTTGCCATATATCCTATTTAAGCTTCCATTCAATTGGGTTGATAACATCCTGTTGAGTTCTTCCTCCTCTTCTCCTTTTTCTTCCCAGAATTTTGGTATTTTCTAGATCAACCAAAAGGGGTAAATATGCCAGTGGGAGGCAGATACCATACAGAGATTGTCAGAGCATATGTTTGTTTTGCCTTGGTCTTTCTCATAATTATCAAGTATGTTTAATCTACTAGACCTTTGTACATAAAACCCCAAGAAGTTGCTTAGTTCCTCTTAAAATGTTTTGAGAATCATCATATTAAGAAGTACATGTATGGTAGGATGGGTGTCTGAATCTTCCTTATCAGATGTGCATTTTCTGAGTGACACAGATCTCACTGATGAAGCACTGGATCAGGCCTCAGACTACCCAAGTTTATCAGCTGCTCCCTCTGTCATGACCCTGTTGGAGGCAAAAAAAAACAGTCAGTTATTTTGGCTATGGGGTGGGGGGTCATGGCTGGTTATTTCAGAGGGACTGGGTATTCTTCAAATTTTAGTTCAGGAAGAGGTACTGAGTACCCTTATAGAGGTATGTCAGGGACACAGATAATACATCTCATGTGCAAATTGACATAACTAAAGAAAAATAAACATAAGGTTAAGCCCCTAACATCTTCATCATTTTCTCTTTCTGACCTAAACGTTCTTCAGAAGAAATGGTAACATTTTTAGAAGGGTCTCTTTAAGGCCATCTTTTTCGATTTCTTACTGTCTTCAAAAGAGACAGTCATCCTCTGAAGAAGATGATTCTGACTGAAGTTTACAACTTAGCTTACTCTTCTCAGGAGGGATGATTTCTCTTGGGGATTTTAATCTGTAGAGGATGATACTATATCTCCAGATTCACCCTTCAAAGAACATTTTTGGGGACATTGTACTTTTCAGTGGGAAACTAAGCAAGTTTCAGACATTCAAAAAAAGATACTTTGACCTTCTTGACATGGAAGTCACTAAGCTTTCTGCCATTTCTCTTGTCTTATAAACTCTGCAATATATAGTTGCCTGGTTCACTTAACCCAGAGTCTTAACCCCTTGGGCAGGATTCACGAAGGCTTGCACGGAGTGTAAGAGACGTGTAAGACTCCATGCAAGCCTCGCAATCCAGGAACAGCCCGAAACTCCGTGTAAGAGACCAGGTAAAACGTCTCTTACACGGACTGGGCGTGGATATGCTAAATACCTTACTTGCAGCTGAAAGGCATGCAAATGAGGTAGAGTAGCGATCCACGAAACAGAAAGCAGCCCGTGTAAGAGCCGTTTTAGCTGCAGAAATGTACTTAGTTGACAACTGAGTACGTTTCTGCAAAAATCACAATGGAGCCATGTCAGCTCCAAATAAAGGGTGCATATGTGTCAGGCAGCATGCCAATGGCCAAATATGTGGCCATTGGCAAGATACCCCGATGTAAATATTAAAAAAATATAATTTTTTTTTTGGCAATCGCCGATGTTTAAACTCAGCGGCCAGCAAACGGCTGCTGTATAAAACATAAAAATGAAGGTTATAAACCCACAAATGTCGGTTTTATGCAATACATGGAATGACAATGCAGGGACCAGCAGACCAAAATCAACATGGCCACCGTTTAGTGGTTGCTAAGGGGGGAAGCTGAGTCTAAGACATGTAACTAAGCATTAGTAGGCAATCTGATGTAAATGAGGGTTAGGATACTGAATCCCACTGTCACATAGCAAATGAGCACATTCAGAGCAGTGTAAGAGATAGATACATAAGGGGGAGGAATAGAGTAGGAGATAGGTGACATCACAGGGGGGAATGGTAGAATGAAATGCAGTTCATTGGAGGTCAGTGTTACATGACAGATGACAGACACAGATCATGGAAAGAGGAGTGCCACAAGATAAGCATGGGAAAGTCAAGAAATGGAAGGTGTACACTGTTGCTTACACCAAAGTTTCTTGCTGGGCATGCATGCACATGTATGCGCGCCATGAGGGGCGGGTAGGACAGTGTGCATGCGTGTAAGGTAGACTGAGCATGTGGGAGCGTGTAGGGCAGACTGAGCATGTGGGAGCCTGTTGGCAGAGTTGTAACACTGTTTGCGCAGGTGTGCACGCGTTTTAACCCGAATAAGCAGATTCCGAACCGTGTAAGCATGTGCGCTCACGTGTAAGCCACTGTGAGCGTGTTTCTGCTGGTATGCACATTGCTCCCTCCTGAGGAAACATAAAGGAAAAAGGAAGCAACATAATTAGTAGGAAGCTAGCAGGGAATACTGCTGGAGCTAGCAGGTGAAAACAATTAGAAGCAGGCAATTACACAGGCAGAATAGAAGCTCAGCCAAGCACTTAAAACTTTGCAAACAGCAGTGCAGGATGTATCTCTCAAGAGACACTGCAAGACAGGAGTAAGCTATTAGAAGTGAAAACTAAAAAAGCTGAACTCAGAGCAGAAATGCTAGGGGCTGCCATAGCTGTCATAATGAGACATAGGTGACTTGGTGAGGGTGGTGACAATGCAGATGGTGCCAGACAACCCACAGTGAGGAGACGGAGAAGAGTGTACAGGCCCAGGGTCACCTACCACGGGTTACATGAGCTGGAGATAGTAGAGCGCTATAGAGTGGACAGAGACCTCCTGCAGTAAATTGTCGAGCTGTGCAGGCCACGCCTCACACACAGAACCAACAGAGGGGAACCCATCCCAGTGGAAACCAAGGTATGTGTTGGCCTAAGAATACTAGCAACAGGTACCTTCCAGAGACCAACTGGTGATATGATGGGGATATCACAGGCATCAGCCTCCAGGGTAATGCATCAGTTCCTGGATGCCATGTCAGCACATGTCACTGATCATGTATATTTCCCCAATGCCCGTGAGGTATTGGCCAGCAATATGCATCTCTTCCAGCAAATAGCAGAATACCCTGAGGTAGTGGGTGCAATGGACTGCACGCACATACGCATCAAAGCACCAGCCGGTGAGCGGGGTAGGGCCTACATTAACCGCAAGGGCTTCCCCTCCATCAACTGCCAGGTCGTGTGCGATGCCCGGGGCATAATAATGAATGTGTGTGCTGGCTGCCCTGGGAGCTACCATGATTCGCACATCTGGCAATTGACGCAGCTGTACCAGACATTTGCCAGTGGGGACATCCCACACGGACACTTAGTGGGGAATGCAGGTTATGCACTGGAGCCATGGCTGATGACACCCATCAGAAACGCACACACACCTGAACAGGAACGCCATAATGAGGCACACGCACAAACACGTAATGTAATAGAGCGTGTGTTTGGGCTGCTCAAGTCACGGTTCCGGTGTCTGGACACATCTGGTGGAGCCTTGCAGTACTCACCAACTACATGTTCCCAAATTGTCATGGTATGTGCTATGCTACATAATATGATCTTGCGAAAACAGCTGCAGCAGGACCAGCATAGGGCCGGGCCAAACAGCCCCCACCATTGCCATGGCCATCACAGGCAGAGCGTGACTCAGAGGAGGAACAACCTGAGCCTGCCCCAGTAGGCAGAAGGAGGCATGCCCAGTATGCCCTGGCCTTGGCAAAGAGGCAACACATAGCACATACACTGGCTCAGTAGGAACCCTGGGAATGATACCCCTCTCTGACTCACTCAAATAATAACAGGGATGCCTAAAATGACATGACCTGCTCTCAAACATGTACAGGGAGTGTAATATGTGCATCCGACAGAGATAGCCCTGCAGCACCACCTGAGGCATGAATGCCATGTGTTAAGTAATGTAAAACCATGTACTATATGCACACTTGAGGACCCTGTCTAACATCCACCCTCACCAAGCTTGAAGCCACAATATGACGATGGGATGATCAATTGCAATAATTGGCTGAAGTAATGCAGTTAGTCAAAGGGGAGCCAATGTGTTCCAGCCTGGGATGACATGCTGAGCATGACATGATGCACCACCTGTTAGGGGTGGCGTGCACCTATCAGTCCAGGCCTCATGGATACTGGCAAAGGCTGTCAGTACCCACAGTGTGCCCTGAATAGGTAAGTCTCAAAACACAAACCCAACTTCATAGGTACCACAAGGGATAATAACCTAGATGTAATGCTACCCAGTGCCAGAAGTCTAAACAGCAAGATGCGTGCAGTGTAAATGCACACAGTATGGAGAATGTTGATATCTGTCCTGTAACAGAAAACTGGGTCAAGGCTCACATCAGCACCCTAACACTACCAAGTTATACCTCATACTGTGCTGTACAGCCTCAAAACATGGAACAAGCTACAAAAGGAGGGTGACTAGCAATAATTGTCAAGGATAACCACACCCACATGTTGGTACCACAACAAGAAGCAGCATGGACTAGCCATGGTCAAGTACCAGTGGCTAAAACCGCCTCCCAGTATATAGCCTGCTACAGACTACCGTCCTAACACCAGGAACTGCACCTGGCCTATGTTGGAATACATGAATATATCAAGCCCCCCAAACCACATTATATTGGTTGACTGAAAATACCCAGACATACACTGGGAGCATTATACTAGCACCAACACTGTAGGAGAAAAGTTCCTAGAATCCATAAACTAAAATGCCCAGGAACAACGTACCACTCCCACAAGAGGGGTAAGCATACTGGATGTGATAATCAGCAACATGGGTACTGGATGGCAAGATGAGAAGTGTATCCCTCACTGGTAAGACCAGACCATAGAGTAATCACACCGGATATACACATCCTGACCACAGTCCCTGGCCAGAAAAACCACAGTGAAAAACATGTGTAAAGCATAAGTTTCACCCCTCCAAACTGATGTGGAATCCATTAAAGGCCCTGTGCAGATGCAAAATATGGGACACACCGCAGAACCTGTTATACAGGCATTCCATGAACACAGCCAGGAATAGGTTCATAGATTAGTACTAGGCTAACTACCTTTGTGGGCCATTTCAAGCCTAGCCAATTACCCCATGTGAGAATCAAACTCTGCACCTTGTGTCTGTAAGGTAAACACCTTAACCATTATGCCATCCTCCCACCGGATTATGCAATCACAAATAACAACAAGACACAATGCCATACATGCAGGCATCTGGCATGCTGGACTCCAGCCATTACCAAACCATGCAAGAGAATAAGGAAGCTACTACATGATAGAGCAAACATAAAAAGGGAAGTAATCACTGATCAGTAGTATGGCAATAAAATATTTCCACACATACAATCCACTAAGGCCAGCTACAACAAGTAGAATCTGTGAATCCTGAGGCAATGTTACACCTGCCCCAAGTACACAGACAACCCTCAACTCCCCTCAATAAATACAAATATATGTGAGAGATGCAACCATTTATCCAAACCAGAGGCTGAGCTCCCCCAACTCAGTACTGTCAAAACTAGTCAGGAGGAGAAGGTAACCACACACACCACAAACCCAGTCCCACATAGACCTATCACAACTGTAAACCAAACACATAAACACAGAAAAACATTCCCGGAGGCCCTACTTACAAACACACCACACCAACAGAGGCCTCCAAAGCAGACCCCAAGCAACCACAACCTCCAAACTAGCATATGCAACACATAGTACACAGAGCTGGTGTGCCAAACAGTCACAGGCCAGAAGGAGAAACAACATGTCTGATACAGTTGTAATAGGTGTCTCTATAGGCAGACACACTGCTGTCCCACTCACCAGACTGAACAAGGGAAAGGGTACAGTAAGCTGCCTGTAGGCTGCTACAATACACCACATAACACAAGTATGCAGGTCACCCCAAAGCAAGTAGAAATATGATGCAGTCATTGTCCATGCTGGTGTGAATGACCTGAGATGTACCTCCCTGGACTACATGAAAAGAGACATGGATGAGCTCTCTGAGTATGTACTCCAGGCCGGTATGACACTGGCTGTTTGCAGCATCCTACCCTCACCAAGAATGATGCCACAGTACAAACACAGAATTATCAGCTTTAACAGGTGGCACAATTACAGCTATCAGTCCAAGAGGATCTAATGTCTGTCTGCTTGAGATGTCATGCATGACAAGCCATGCTACTGTTCCAGGGATGGCTTGCACCTGTTACCCCTGGGCATCTGGATATTGGATAAGGCTTTTGCCACCTCCATAGAGCCGTACGTAGGCAAGGCTGAAAAGACTAACCCACCACCCTAGAAAACATAAGTGGTAAGAAACATAAGGGTAATGCTGACCAATGCCAGATGTGTAAACCGCAATATGCATGCTCCTGAGGCCCTTCCCAGTATGGAGAACATTGATGTCTGTGCATTGACAGAAACCTGCTGCAAGCCTACTGACAGCACACCAGCACTACCAGGTTATACCTCATATCATGTGTTATGGCCCCAAAACCTGGACCAAAACATCAAAGGAGGGTGAGTATCCATTTGCAGCACAGACACCCATACGTCCAGGTAACTGACAATGCACAAAGCAGTGGAGACCACCCATGTGCACCTAACTGTAGTCAAAACTGCTGTACAGTCTGTAGCATGCTACAGACCACACTCTCACACACAGGAACCCCACCCAGATGTCCTGAAGACACTGGACAGTATGAATGTCCCACCAAATAGCAAACAAGGTACTCCCAAATTACCACATAGGTGGTAAACCATTATGTACGCAAGGTGTAATCAGGGACCTAGGGACACAAGTGGACAGTAACCTGTTATGTGACACTCACATTGCCATTGTGGCTAGGAAGACTGTCTATATTGGACACCGTATCATGAAAGGATTCACATCTACATCAACAGAGGTCATTGTGCCCCTGTACTGTTCTCTTATCAGACCCATAATCTAGTACAATGACTCATATGGGATGTACCTTACCTGACACCTGCAGTGGTTAGAAAGACCTCAAAGGTACCTCACCAAGAGGATAAAGGGTCTCAAATATATGTCATATGCTGCCTGGCTGTAGACACCCCAGCTGAATGCAGTCACATACTGCCTACACGGAGACATTGTATGTCTGTTGTACAAGGCCATGTCCAACACAGGAGTAATGGACATGCTCCACCCCAGGAAAATCAAAGCCATTGGAGCTGTGAGAGTGACAGATGTCAACCTCAACACATAATGAAACAGGATGTGCTGGAGGGACAGATACATAACCCAGAGGCTCCCCACACTCTGGAACATGATCCCACTCCATGTTAGTCAGAGCCCCTCACTGACACCCCTCAACAGGAATATTGCCAAGTGGATGGATGATCATAGATGTACACTGGGGGTCTTCACTGTGTCACGTCCAGACAGAGGCACAGTAAAGTAAATCATAAATGGCCATACTATTCACATAGCAAGGGGTGGCGAAAGACACACACACTCTGGCTAGGCTTACAAATGCCCTAGGGTGGATAGCCTAGTATGAACCTATGAACTTATAAAGATACAAATTGTACAGGACACTAAGGATAATCACAAGGCTTACTCAACTGATGGTAGGAACCATTTTGGGAATACACAGATATGCTCCGAATCACACAAATATTACAAACATACCAAACACACACACATATTGCCAACATACAACCTGACAGGTGCAGTGCAACCCCCCAGAATGCAAAATATCTATCCCAGCAGACTGCTGGCCCCCTGACATTGCAGATGCTGAGGTAACAGCCAGCATCTACAAAGCAAAACACACAGCAGCAAAGGTATGAGATGGTGTCCTGGGCTGAGGCCAACATGGACTCCACAAAGAATGGAATGCCAAATCACACTACTGCTCAATGTCAGCCTTACCACAGGATATGTACCCAAAGAGCAGTGTACAACAACAGTGGTCCTTCTCATCAAAGGTGTTGCCTGAATGGATACTGCAAACTACCACCCCAGGATCCTGACAAGCTTGGTCTGCACAGCTATGGAAAGGATCAGCATGTACCGCAGACATAAAGCTATCGGGGACTTACTGACACCGGATCCTACCCAGTGTGGCTGTCGTAAGTGCAGATCCTGCCCCTAAACATGTTTGACCTATTTGAAACAGTCATTAAGGTAATTGAGGAGGGCAATGTGGTCCACACAGCATAGCTGGACCTTGCAAATGCTTCCATACAATACCCTACGTGTTCAGTATGGATATGTTCACCAGCTTAAATATAAACCCCTATGTCAGTAGAGGGGTTGCAAACCAGACCAAGGACAGAACTGACATGGTCAGACATGCTGCATCCATGTCTGACTACAAACCAGATATAAGTGGCATCCCACAAGGCTTGGTCCTGGGACCTCCCTCGTTCCGTATATATGTCCCATAGGTACAGGCCAACATGAAAGGACTGTGACTGAACATGTATGCAGAGGAGTACAAACTGCCCACCATATCTGACCCCCAGCTGACACAAGCATCCCACAAAAGGGCCACATAGAAACAGACAACTGGTGCCATAGCCATGTCACCAAGCTAATTGCAGAAATGTGTATAGTCAACCACCGTGGATATACAGTAAGTGCCCACCAATTACCACACAGGTGTTAACCCATTACATACCTAACATGTAATGAGAGACCTGGGGACACAAGGTGATAGATATCCTGCATTGGACAAACATGTGGCTGTAGTGTTCACAGAAACATACCATATACCCACCTAATCATGAAGGTTGTCAGATCTAGATAAGGGGAGGTCACTGTGGCTCTGCAGTTATCCTTCATCAGCGTTACAAATGATTACAATTGCCCCTGTGGGATGTACCTCAGCAGACACCTCCATCAACTGTAAAGTCCACAACAGTACCTCACCAGGAGTAGCAAAGAGCTTGAACAGATGCCATGTGTTGCCTGATTAAACAAACTGCAGCTCCACACACTGCCATACTGCCCACCCAGAGGCAAGCTGTGCCTGATGTATAAATCCATGTCCAAGCTGGAATCAATGAACATGCTGCACCTTGTACAATCTGAATGGCAGTGAGCTATGCACATGAGAGACCTGAACCCCAGCACTGACATACATAGGACAAGCTGTACAGAATGATCCATAACACAGAAGCCACCCCCACTCTTGAGTAAACTCCCAGTACAGGTTAGCCAGAGAGTCACCCATTGACACTCCTCAAGAGGAATCTTGATGAGTGGATGGGAGATGGTAGGTTTACCCTGGGTATCACTGTTATGTCACAGGTAGATGGAGGCACAGTATACTAACCATGACATATGTCATGGCAAACTCCAGTTACAATGTGTGTCAAAGGACAAACACACTCTCTGACTAGCATTAGAAATGGCCTAGGGCACATCGCTAGTGTTTGCCAATGTCCACCTATGTTGTGGAATACACTACCAATGTTGGACAAGCCTGGTTTAGGTAGTCCATATCTGAACATAATGCAACATGGTCATATGTGCACAACTGGCCCCTACACTGTCTGTTGTGCTCACTATGAAGATTTAAAGCAGTGATAAGACTAAAGCCCAGGATACTGTCCACCACAGTGAAAGTACTGAACCAGTACACTATACAGTACTACAGTGTTAGGTCAGTATGAAAGGATGTTGACAACTGTATGCAAAGTATCCCATGCAATCCCTGCAGGCACAGTATAATCCCTGTTGTGTTCAGACACGAAGGAGTTGGCCAGTAAGTACACAACATGACACCCAACACACAACCATAAACGTGAGATATTGTTGAAGTACACACTCACCCAAATATGTGGTGGACTGCAGAGTTCAACATATGGAAAGCTCACACTGGGCATGCTCACACACTTTGTTAAATGAGGCATATGTCAGACAACATGCCATGGAAAGGCTGAACTGGGCATGCTCACACACTTAGGCCATATCTCCGTTTAGCAGTTGGCCACACATATCTGGTATTTGTATGTGTCATTCCAGGAACCAACCACATCACAGCAATCTGCCCAGTGCACACAGTAAATGACTACAGAGACATAAGTGATATAGTGGATCCCCCTCATATTCAAACATCTTCCACAGATACACAAGTTGTTCATAGAAACAGGGAATGTTATGGCAATAAGACCTGCAAACAGTCTATCAGCAACAAATATTGTGCATCTGACAATTAAACATATGGGTGTAGAGGTCAATACTAGGCTGTTTGCCCTAGGGAATGACAGCTTAGCCAGAGTGTGCTTGGCATCTGCATCCCCAGTATAGTAGGCTACTGTGCCACTGTAAAGTAGGTCACATAAGGCATTGTGTGAGGCTAGTGTTCTGTGCCTCTGTCAAGCAGGGACACAGTGGAGATCCCAGGGTTTGAATGTGCTAAGCCACATCCATGTTGTTGGTGTGTGCTGGAAGAGGGTTGCTGAGGACCTCTAACAGTAAGTGGGCATCAATAACAGACTGAGGGGAGCCCTATCTGCATTGTCTGGACAATTTCACTGTCAACACTGTGTTGTGATGATTATGTGGGATTGAAGTGTCGTGCCGGTACTGTTCTGAGATGTCCTCCCTCTGTGGGCTACAGCTCTGCAATGTATTAGCTCACTCTGTCTGTTGGACAGCTCATATATGGCTGGTGTACACCTGACAGGTGTCCTGTTTTGGAGCAGTCATGGGTATATGTGGGATAGCATGATCAATGCAAACCTTACACATGCTCATAGAATGCAATTGTCAAGGATTATGCAGAGTGGCCAGTATAGTCCCCCAGCATGGGTCCTTTGAAGTCTTCCACCCCAGTCTACACAAGTGTAGAGTCTGCTTGTGCTAAATACAGTTTGTTTGCTGTGAAAACCTTGCCTGGGGGTGGGGATGGGATATGGATGTCCAGGGAAAGGTGGGTATGGTCAGATATCAACAATGGTGGTCTAACTCTGGAGTGGAACAGTGAGTACCCATGTTGTAGATGGATAGGTGCAATATGTATTCCCTCATGTGGCTGTGGTGAGTGGTTCTGCCATAGCACATGGACCCACAAATTGTAGTGGCTGTAGGGTAATGTTGTAGAGGCCTGAGTAGTTCCCACACACAATATGCCTGTACCTGATGTTAACAACTGGAATGGTGTATGTGAACACCTGCATATCCCGGCACTGTTCCCAGGTAAGCAAAGTGTGTGTCCTGGATGAGGGAGGGGTGTTCTGGACTGGTTGTGTTGTGTGTTACAGGTCCTGTGGTAATGAAGCATGGTATAGAACATAACCTGCCAGAGCGATGTGCATATCTGACCCTGAAGTAGGTGGCTGCAAATGCATATATATGCTATCCCCCACCTGACAGGTAGCACTAGATGTACATACCTCTGTAGAAATAAAGATGTCAGCACACTATAAATACTGCAGGTGCAGAACAGATGCCCAGTAATTCGGATAGCGCGCTCTGCTAATGCGTTCCCCTGAAGTGTCATAATATAGTTAGGGAGGAGTTTGAACCATGCAAATGCTCAGTGTGTGTGTGTGTGTGTGTGTGTGGGTGAGCGGGGTTGTTGTGTGCAAGTCTGTGTGAGGGAAATTTCCCTTTTGGCAACTGGGAAAACACTCTACAGGATGCACATTCCCTTTTCTAAACACTGATGATGTCAGCACCCTATAAGTACAGCAGGAGAAGGGAAACCTCCCAGTAATGTGAATAGCGCACTCTGCTAATGCATCCATCTCGAGTGTCATAACATAGTTAGGTAGGGGTTTGAATCCTGCAAATGCCCAGTGTGTGGAGGGGGGTTAGTGTGTGTGCAAGTCTGTGTGAGGGAAATGTCCCTTTTGGCAACTGGGAAAACACTCTACAGGATGCACATGATGTCAGCACCCTATAAGTCCAGCAGGAGAAGATAAACCTCCCAGTAATGCGAATAGTACGCTCTGCTAATGCATCTCTCTCAAGTGTCATAACATAGCTAGATAGGGGTTTGAATCCTGCAAATGGCAAGTGTGTGGATAAGGGGAGTGTGTGTGCTGGCAAGTCTGTATGAAAGATATGTGCATTTTGGCAATTAGGAGAACACACTACATGATGAACATTACCCTTTCCAAACACTGATGATGTCAGCACCCTATAAGTACAGCTGGAGAAGGGAAACCTCCCAGTAATCCGAATAACACACTCTGTTAATGCGTCTCTCACAAGTGTCATAACATAGTTAGGTAGGGGTTTGAATCCTGCAAATGGCAAGTGTGTGTGTTTGGATGAGGGGAGTTTGTGTGTGCAATTCTGTATGAAAGACATGTGCTTTTTGGCAATCAGGAGAACACACTACATGATGCACATTACCATTTCCAAACACTGATGATGTCAGCACCCTATAAGTACAGCTGGAGAAGGGAAACCTCCCAGTAATCTGAATAGTGCACTCTGCTAATGCATCTCTCTCAAGTGTCATAACATAATTAGGTAGGGGTTTGAATCCTGCAAATGGCAAGGGTGTGTGTGGGGTGGGTAGTAGGGTCTGTGTAATTGCAAGTGTGAGGGAACAATTCCTTTTGGCAACTACTACAATACACCAGATGCTGCATATTCCCCCAGTAAACACAGGTGATGTCACCACACTATCAGTACAGCCAAACAGGGCTAATTGCCCAGTAATGTCAATAGTGCGCTCTGCTACTGGGTCTATTACCACTGTCAGAGCACAGATAGGTATGTTTTGGAAACCCACAACTGCCACGTGTGGTTGTGTCACACAATATGACCATGTGTGGGTTGTTGTTCATAACAATGCATGACATTGTTTAAACCAGCAATGGCAATGCACACATGATGTATGTGTGTGACACACACATATATACCTGTGACCTTCAGTAGTTACCATGTCTGACACGTGCCTCAAGTGGATAAATGATATTTGCAGTGCATAACATTATGACTGTGTCTTACTGTGCAGGGGCCGCATGCGGTATATGTATATACAGTGTGAGTTGTATATGGTATAATCCTAACAGCAGGGGATACACATCTGGTCTGGGCCATATAGTCTACATGTAGTCGATGAACAGGTGCTGCATGTTCCCACCTGTTGTGGGACTGGTAACATGTTGTTCCACTGCAATTCAGTGACTACATGCTGGGAACCTTTCAGCTAGTGTGTTGTAGCTACAGTAATGCTCACACACAATGTTCAGCTGGATGCAGTCCAGCCATATAAAGACATATCTAGAGACTGTCATATTGCCAGTGTTGTTAGGGAGGACAGGTGGGTTTCCTGTGTAAGGGAGGGTTGTGTGTGCCAGGCTATGAACCAGAAGGCAGTCCAACACACTGTTAGCTGCTCATGGATAGGCCCTGATGCTTTGTGCTGTGCCAACAACCTGGAGGTGTGTGTATCTGTGGTGCCTTGAGATACCACCCCCCTGTCCATGTGTGTTACATGTGTAGGGGATGACAGGCATGGTATGACGTATAACCTGGCAGTGATGGGTTGCACCTTTGAGCCGTGAATCAGGAATCTGTTACTGCACAGATATTGCTGTTTACCGTGCTGAGGACAGTGTCAGTGCATGCATCTTGTGGTGTACACTGCTGGTGTTGTGTAGCATTACTGTTAGTGTCCAACCCGTGTGATACCTGCGGAGGTGGCTATGTAATCCGTGTCCTGCAGAAAAAGGCACTATGTGTGTATCAAGGGGCTTCGCCAATATACAATGGCCAATGGGTGTCACATACAAGCTGCCCCTCGCAAATCATTGTGGCTTCCCTAGCATGTAAGCACACGTTGACAGCCATTGGATACCCTATGAATGACATTGGAGATTGAGCAGAATGTAGACATAGAACACCCTTCCTACATATTGTGGTAGCATACCTGGTGAGGGTATGATGGCAACCAAGGTCAGGCTCATACTGGCCCATGCCACATGCTGAGAGAGCCCTTCTATGTTGCCTATCATGTAGTCCAGGGAGGTACATCTCAGGTCATCCATAGTGGCATGGACAATGACTGAGTCATATGTGTCCATGCCTCTAACCGACCTGTATGCATGTGTTTTGTGGTGGACCATAGTGCCCCACGGGCATATCACTGTGACCTTCACCATGTACAGCCTGTTGAGCGGGACCCCACTGCAGCGGCGAAGAGAGGTACCTGACACATCTGTAGCAGGCTGTGAGTGTGTGGCACACGGGATGTGTGTGCCATGTGTGGTATGTGCTCTGTTCCGACTTAACGTATGCCTGTGTGCCAGCTGCGGCGGTGTGTGATGCTCAGACAGGATGCTATTCTGAGTCTCCAAGTATGCCCCAGTGTGTTCAGATTGCTGTCAGTGCGGGTCTATATCAGACTGGAATTGTAGTCACTGTAGTATGTCATGCCACCTGATAGGGTATGGCAGTACTGGGTTCAGAGTGCTCAGTCCCCAGATTGGCTATGTGGTGGCATCTCACACATGTGTTGTACGTTCCTGGCCAGGGGAGAGGGTTGACTGCATACATGTGGCAGCTGTGACATTGCCACATGACTTACATAAACCACAACTGGACCATAGAGGTGATTCACAGGTTACCTTTGCACATGCTACCATAGTAGTGTGATTGCCATGGTGATTACCAACACATAGGGCCAATGGGGAACAACATACTGAAGATGAGTATGTGTGGGTGTACTGCTACTGATTTCATAGCACTGGCATATATGACTGCACATGTGGGTAAATGCCAGGTAAGCATATGCAATGTGTCACAGGCAACGTACATGCGAACAGGACAGACAGTGCCGTTCTGTCAGGTGGAAAATTGACATACGTATAGTACGCTATGCAGATGTCACTAGGAATCCACAGAAGCTCTGTAAATCTGCATTGCAGGTGAAATCAGTGTATCAGGGAACCTCAAGCAAACATGCATGCAAACAAAGCTGCAGTAAGCAGGGCTGGAAGTAGTCCATTGTACAACAAAGAAGGGGTAACACTTCCAGTAAGTAACAGTGCAAATATGCAGGCACTATCAACATGTACCCAGGAATGCACAGCTCAGATGTCCATGGTAGAACTGATATTATGTCATATTTAATTGTAATTTGAATTAAATTGGTACTGCACACATATCAACATGCGCAAACATCCACATTGCATAGTCGTTGTGGGCAACATGCCACCATTAGTGTACATGTCCATCATTGCGTATCACTACTTGCATTAGCTTCTCCCCTGTGCTACCTATGTATGTGGCTATCTGTTGACATCCTTACCACCGGTATGCAATAATGTGCAGCTGTTACACTATGGTACTTACTATGGGTGTAGATAACAATTCTGGACAGTCATACAGTTACTGCATCAGGCATGCTGGGATATACACACAATCATATCAGCACACTGTACTGTTACCAACATGATACTAGTAATACACTTCTATGTAGTCACCCTGTGCATCAGCAACATGTTTACCTGTTCCTGCACTGATTTTGGAGATTGCAGGAGGTGGCACAGTTTCATCATATGCACAAGGTGTGAATTAGGTATGCCTGAGTCTGCCACTGATACCACCAATTGACATGTATGTGTATGTGTGTTGGTGAGGGACAGCAGTACAGGGTGGGGCATTGTTGGTGCAGTGTGTGCGTGTATGTGGTAGCCCTAGGTGTTAACATTTCGCATGTGTGTATGCATGCACATAGTTCCACCTCATGGCTGCCATATACTGGAGTTTGTGGACAGCCACAGACTGCACCTGGCAGGTCATACAGATCAGTGTCTGTGGACACGGACATGGTACCTGTGCCTGGCAGTGGTGCTACGGACCATATCCGGTACTAAGCCAGACTGGGTACTGTCATCAGAAGCGGGAGTTTGTTGACTGGACACAGGTCCCTGTTGGGACTGTCCAGAGCCACGTGCACGTGGTCTCCTGGGGCGGTCTGATGACAGCACAGACCCAGCATTGCTGGGGCTGCTGCTGGCACTATGGGGGCATCCGCGGGCCTGTTGTCATCCACACCGACTGCCAGCTGCTGCTATTGCTTGCATACGGCCACTTTGACGCAGCAACCACCCACCATTGCCCTGGCTCATGGACATGTGGTTGTGGAACTGCTGTAATATGTCCCCACAACGTCTGTCTATGACATCGGTGAAATTACGGATAGCATCCGCGATGTCACGCATACTGTCAGTCATGGATGTGTGACATGCTCTCAGCTCCCTCAGACCCTGTCTGGTGTACCTTTCCATATGTGACTGTGCCTGCATGACAGCCCGAAACATAACTGAGGTTGACAGACCTCTTTGGGCATGTCTGCCAGAGGCGATGCCCACGGATGCTCCCACGAGAACCCATGGGCAACTGTCTGTGTGGTACCATCTCAGGACCCTGCCCATGGCTGCTGTGTGGGGAAGCATGTGCCACAGATACCACATTACCCTGGTCAATGCCCACTGTATCCTGTCCATCACCTAGGGACAATAGTGACATAGGATGTACTGGCAGGATGACTGTGTGCAATGATGGGGTTGACAGCTGTGTACTGTCAATTGGCTGACCAATGACGGACCCTGACACACCTTCCTGTGCCATTACACAGATATCATCATTATCAGTACCTGTGGCACCAGATTCAGGTTCCCTGCTGCAGGACACCAGAGCAGCACCGGAACCTGTGGGAGGAAGACAGGAAACACAGTTTACAATGTCTACACAATGTTACCAGTGATGCACTAATGCACACATGCACACATGAACATGTGGACACATGCACACATGCACACGTGGACACATGGACACAGGCACACATGCACACATGCACACATGCACACGTGTACACACGCACACATGCACACCCTGCAGTATACACACAGAGCACTACTGAGTTACACTATTATTACTAGCACTATCAGGACTATTATAGGTATTGTTAAAACACACTCACCAGCATGGATGGGCTGCCTTGCTGTAACACCGGAAGGACCTGCAGAAATGAGGGGATTAATGTCAGTGGGCACAACTGTGCCATTGATACTGCGTATGATACAGTTCAGTAGTACACCAGTTGCCTTTCACATGTCAGCTGCTGATATTGGCAATATCACACCTGCACAATTACATACTATGTTGACAGCTACATACCAAGGACACACCTTACACATGCATAAACTAACAGTGTACAGAACAGTCAAGTGTACATATGGCATATTACCTGCATGCTCCATGTCGTGTTGCTGTGTGGATTCAGCCTCCATCATAATGCAGGTGTGTTGCTGTGCTGTTGATGTTCCTGGGCTGGAGCCACAACACTTAGGAGTAGCCCCTCCAGTCTGGTGAGGGGGGGATGTGTGGCCACTCCACCTCCTGTGGCAACCTATTGCCTGTGGATATCCGACGCACGCTGACGGACATTTCTGATTAAATCACTGCAGTGATGTCGTACCTGCTCATATGTCCTATTATGTGTGCCAATGTCATTTACCCTACAGACAAGGTCTTGCCACAGTGCAGCCCTCTCCTGCTGATTCTGGCTGGTGCGGGAAAACAGTATGTCATAATCCCGCACCAGGCTCTGGTGTATCTCTTCATCTTCTGCAGCAGAGTAGGCAGGATTTCGCTGACGCGCCATGTCCCCGAAAGAGAACACAAACAGGATATCAGCAAACTATGTCAGCAATATATGGCACACATACTATACATGATACTCAGCTGTAGTGATATACTACTACTCCCATATGTAGCATGTGTGTGTCTCTTGGTGGATACACATGTACATGGCCAGATATCAGCGCTCAGCCAACACCTGTGCAACAATACCTGCCACATTCCATACAACATAGTACCAAGCCCCATCGGTCAGCACACTGAGACAGGTCCAATGCACAACCTCACTCTGGGGGTTCATACCAAGGTACTGTATGTGGAACGCCATCCACTAGTGTGATCTGGACACAAATTAATCGGCCTGGATATACATATCCCACCACCAGCACAGTAGACTACTTTGATATATATGTGAATAGACAGATTTTCACTTGTTAGGACTGACATGGTATCCATGCAGCCAACTGGGCCAGTGGAAGCCACAACCCACAATGCTGACCCCTTTGCAAATGCTTCCCATGAACATCCCAAAGAATGCATGGAACATGCACACACATTTCTAATCCAGACCCTATGCACAAAGGTTAAGCATCCTGTCTGGTGGACCCCAGCCAAAGGCAAAGTGTATAACGATAGAAGGAGGCTACTGCAGGACAGAGCAGATTCACATATAGGGAAGGCATCTGTGGTCGGCACTGGTAATAAGCTAAGGTCTCTTATAACAACATCCACGGCCAACTCTGAGAGGGAAATGGCCACGGACACTATAGATAACCACAAGGCCTTCTTCAGTTTTGTTAGACATATGGACCAAAAGCCTTAGATATGCTCCAAGTTACTACACACCTACTTAACATTTACTGAACCCACAGATATTGGCAACATTCTGGCAGACAGGTTCAGTGCAAATATCCCCCGTCCCTCTCCCCCACACTTAGAAATACTTATCACAGCTGAATGTAACCTCCCTATCATCTCAGATGTCCAGGTGAGGGCTGCCCTCAGCAAAGCAGAACACACAGCATCAATGTGACCTGATGGTATCCCTGGATGTGTGCTACGTGAACTCCAAGAGGAGATACAACCTCATATAAAACTGATATTTAACCTTGGCCTTACTACGGGATATGTACCTGAACACTGGCATACAGCAACAGTGGTCCCACTCCACTAAGGAGGCACCTCTACTGATCCTGGGAACTACCGCCCCATAAGCTTAACCAGCCTTGTCTGCAAAGCTATGGAATGATTCATTATGGGGTGCATATACAGCGATATTGGGTACCTGCAGACACTTGATCCCACCCAGTTTTCCGTTGTGATGGGCTGATCCTGCCTTTTGAACCTGGTTGACCTTTTCAAAACAGTCACTACAGCCATTGATGAGGGCAAAGCAGTCCATACAGCCTACCTGGACTTGCCTAAGGCCTTCAACACAGTACTCCACTCAGGCATCATAGACAAGCTCATCAGCTTACATGTTACTACATATGTCACATGATGGGTTGCACACTGGTTGAACTACAGAATCCATAATATCAATATTGCGGGAGCCATGTCAGACTTAAAGCCAGTCACATGTGGTATCCCACAGGGCTCTGTCCTAGGACCCCTCTTGTTTGGCATTTACTTCTCAGATGTGAAAGCAAACATGTGCGGGTTGTGGATGACAAAGTTCCCAGATGACTGCGAACTAAGCGCCATAGTCGTTACACCAGCTGACACACTCATCCTACAGACAGCCCTCACTGAAACGGACAACTGGTGCCAGAATCATGGCCTAACACTGAATGACATGTAATGCATACAACTTATCACATAGACATACATATAGATACAGACCAATAACACATATGGAGGGTTCACAGTATGTAGACTATTAACTTGTTACTTTACATTACCTGTGTTTGTCACAGCTGGTTCCATTACCGTTACCGTTACTATAGCTTCCTGCTGCTGCTAGCCCAGCTTGATACTGACACTGATGACAGCTTCAACTTAATTTGTCTTACGTGTGTTTTTGTTTGTGTTCTTATTTTCTTTTTTCTTTCTTTTTTTCTCTCTCTCTCTCTCTCTCTCTCTGCCTCCAGGCAGTTGCAATGAAAGTATTGCATGTGTGTGGAGTACAGGATGCTTTGTAGGTATCTGCATAAGTCCATGTGATGGCCTCTGCACCAATTGTAAGCCAGCATTTGCTAATTGCATGCAGCCAGTTGTGTACTGATTGCAGTTCTCACTGTGATTTCAGGACAGTGCTATAAAAGGGTATGTGAGATAGGCATTGCCCTTTCAGATTGTAAGGGCGGGGACCATGCTGGTATGCTGTGGACACTGTTCTGTGAGTGTAAAGGTTAGTATCTCTCTCATGATTCAGGCTGTGTTGTAGATTCACATTTCTCCATTCATCTCTCCTGTTTCCTGTACTAAGTGTGTATGTACACTGACACCTACAACTCTCTCTCTCTCTCTATATATATATATATATATATATATATACATTTATATATAGGTTCATAGGTTTATACTAGGCTATCTGCCCTAAGGCATTTATAAGCCTAGCCCAAATTTTATTGGCTTCACACCCCTTATATGAAAAATACTGTGCCCATTAGTTTGTTGTGCCTCTGTCCAGCAGTGACACAGAGATGATTCCGGGTAAACCTGATCTCCCATCCACAGGTCAAGATTTCTCTTGAACAGAGCCAGCGAGGTGCTCTGCCTCACATGGACCGGGATTTTATTCCACAGCATAGGAGTCTCTGAGTGATAAATCTATCCCTCAGCATGTCCTATTTATGTCCGTGCTAAGGTTTAAGTCGCTTGCTCTAGTGGTTTTGGTGGATTTGGATTTTGAGGTGGAGCATGTCCATTAATTCCGGGTTGGACATGGCCTTGTATGTCAGGCACATGTCACCTCTGAGCAGGCGGTATGCGACTGAATATAGCTGGAGTTTCTTCAATCTGGCAGCATATGACAGATTTTGGAGTCCTTTATCCTTTTGGTGAGGAACTTTTGGGGTCTCCAATTGCTGCAGATGTCGGGTGAGATACATCCTGAATGGGGCATTGTACTCGATCATTGGTCTGATAAGTGAAGAGTACAGGGGAACAATGACCTCACTAGATCTGGATGTGAATCCATTCATGATCAGGTGGGCAATGTAGAAGGTCTTTCTAACCACTTTAGCAATGTGAGTGTCAAAAGAAAGGCCACTGTCAACCTGGGTCCCCAGGTCCCTGATAACCTCTTCTGTGCTTAGTGGATTGCCACCTATATGGTAGCTTGGGGTTACCTTGTTTTTCCCAAAGGGTATGACTATACATTTTTTGGCGTTTAACGTCAGGCCATGGCTCTGGCACCAGCTATCTGTTTCCGTGAGTCCCTTCTGAAGGATATCCGTGTCCGATGCACTTTCTACTATGGCACCCAGTTTGCAGTCGTCTGCAAACTTTGTCAGCCAAAGTCCTCCCATGTTGGCCTGTACTTCTGAGAAGTAGATGCCGAACAATAGGGGCCAAGGACAGAGCCCTGTGGGACACCACTTGTGACCGCTTGGAGTCTGACATAAGCCAGCAACTCTAACCCTGTGGGTTCTGTCCTTAAGCCTGTTTGCAACCCATCTTGTGACATATGGGTTTACATTTAAGCTGGTAAGTTTTTCTACAATACCCGAGTGGGGTATTGTGTCGAAAGCCTTTGCAAGGTCAAGGTAGGCTGTATGGACTGCCTTTCCCTCATCAATGGCCTTGGTGACTGTTTTGAAGAAGTCGACCAAGTTCAAAAGGCATGATCTTCCCTTGACGAAGCCAAACTGGGTCGGGTCCAATGTCTGCAAGTCCCCTATATGTATAATAACTGACATTATTACCTACTAGCTACCAACTAGCATGGCTGTTTCTGTTCACACACTGCTATTATAGAAATCCACTAGATTTGACAGTAAATATACATGACATGCTTTGTGTACTACACATCCTATATTCCCTTTACATTCATTCCTACTATTACATGATATATTTATTGTAGCACAATGTTCTTGTATAACAGCCATGGCTTAGTGGTAAGTCATGCAGACTACTGTTTCCAAGGTCTTGGGTTCGGGACTGACAGTGGGATTTTATTTTGCTTTTGAACTGACTACAGGACCTGTCAATCAGAGTGACTAAGGCACTTTTAAGCAGTTTTAACTGGGTTAGCAATGGTTTGCGCGGAGCTCCCACATGCACACTGGTGTTCAGCTCTGCGCACACCCGCTTACAACTGCTTAACAGTGCTTACTCTGGCGCACACCCGCCCTATTTTCTTTGAAAGAAATGAAAATGGGGAGACAGAAAAGTGGTGAAAAAGGGTCACAAAGAGGGTAAGACAGTAGGGAAACAAGCTTGGGTTTTGCAGGAGGGATGTAGGTAAGGTCCATAGCTGCCCATTTCTTCATCAGCAACAGCTGTGCATATGTTTGTAATTTGGTGTGACATTTGAAACCTTCCACCCCTGAGAGAGGTGTCAGGACAACAATAATACTTGTTGTACAGCCAGTTGTAATTGATAGTTTCCATGTCCAGCAGACATGTGTGTGGAATGGGCAGCTATGTATGGGGCGTAATTGTTTTGTGGGTACAGAGTGCCCTTTTTTTTTTTTTTTTCAGGTGAGAGTGGTATGTCAGGTAAAGGAAGTCAGTATAACTGGGGAGGTAGGTTGGGTTGGTCAACAGACAAGACAAACAAGACGCATACAGGGACGGTGTATGACACGTGTGGGGGGGTTACACAATTGACGGGGACGGATGTTTGGATATCCAGAGCCCATGAGCTCACAGATGGCAACAGTGGAACTGATATCCCCACCCATGGGCAGTTGCCACTGTTCCTTCACTGCCCAGGACAGGGCTGTGCTGGGGGCTGTGTAGGCCGGGCAACAGGCATGCCTGAAAGTTGTGCCACCTGTGCCTCAAGCTGGCGTAGGGGCCCAAGAACAGATTCCCGGATCTCCCTACGCACCACAGTCCAGACGCTATGGAGGGTGAGTGGTGGTTCTCCTCCAGCCACACTTGCAGAGGGGGGATGGGCCCCATCCCCTGCAGCGCTTCCACCCACAGGTGGCACAGGGCCACTGGAGGAGGGTCCAGACTGGGCACTAGTGCCAGGTGCACTCGCCAGCTGAGGTGGGAGAGGTGGGTCCGCTGGAACCCGCCTTTCCTGTCGTCCTATGTTTTGCATTATGTCATGACAGTTTGGGTTAGTAACATACAATACCATTCGCAATTAGTTGTAACAGCATGCATCAGTATTCCCATTAACCAAACACCCAGATATTCACACCATTGAACAGTGAGCATAACACATGCATAATTTGAACAGCAATACACAGTCCAACAACATGCAGGGTTGATTGATGGCAACAGGCCATCGGGTTTGGATGTATGAACATGGCAGATGCATCAACGTACATGCAAATATGTATGATCCAACAGGACAAATGTCCAGTGGTGTTAATTGTGATTGCACATACCAATTTCACGTGGAATGGATTATATGTGGTTATAGGGTAGGGTGAAGAAAATATAATTAACACCGTTAAATACCAATACATATGCTGTACATTTCTAATAGCTGCAGATATATACACACTACTGTTCTACCTACAGTTTCCTATGTGATAACTACTTCAAGTTGGTGATAGGACTGTTACTGCTACATCAATATACATTTTATTGTTATTCATACACGTTCATATCTGGCTTTGTTCAGCTACATCATCCTGCTACATTTGCTTTATATAGCTATAGACAACTGTGGATGTTTGGTATTTCAGACAATCATACTATCTGCATATTGCAGACTGAGAGCAACATATCCAGATTTTGGGATACACATTCCAGCTGCAGCAACATTTTGAACACATTTCTTAGTTTGGTTCTGCTTGTCACATTCATTTCATTCTGTACTGACTGCAGTATACTTTATTCAGGGGTTATTACTACTTTATTGGTGGATTCATAACTCTTTCTCACACTCTCTCACTTGTTTTAATTTTACAATTCAGGATGGTACTTACTTATAGGCTTTATTGACATGTTTTACCTGTAGTTATTACAATCCTTTCCAACAGTCTCACTTCTGTCATGTTTCAGTATTTCAACAGGGATATATTTCACACATGTGATTTGCTCATCTTCTGCAGCTGTACGTTTCAGCCTGCTGCAGGTTGTGTACTATTATATTACAGGTGGGGCATCTTTATTTCAGACTTTATTTCAGACATCTTCATTTTTCTGTTTGGATTACAGACTGCAACACACTTTTGTAATCAAGCAATACTTGCAAACACTCTTACACTGTTACTTGCACATTTTATTACTTAGTGACTACACTGCACTCTTTTGCTAACTGTCATACTTTTATATTTCTTTACAGTTTCTGGGAGTGGATTACTGGCCTGCCTGGTGGCGCAACCGCACCAGCCTATCGCCATAGGCTCTGCGGTTCGCATAACTGACATCTGCAGCTGTAATATAAATGAAGTAATATTGGAATACACATCTCCATAACATCAGCTAGTTTAATTTATTACATACATTATTAAATGTAACTTACTCAGTAGTGGGGTGTTGGGCATTTGCCGGGCCTCCTGGATCCAAAGGTTCAATTGGTCCTGCTTATGTCTCTTCAGGTCCGCATGGTGGTGACAGACCTGCTCACCAGTCCTTGGAATCCCTGTGGCACTGGTGAGATCATGAGCCAACCGGTCTCACGCCTCAGCCCTATATGCTCCCCACAGGACCTGGCCCTGCATGAGTTGGGCCTCATGATTGTGGACAAGGAGCCAGACCATATATCTGGACTCCTCAATGCCCCACCTCTGTGCTCGAAAGCAACTACCCTCACCTACTCCTGACATTCTGGCTGCAAGTTAGTTCTACAATTGGTTATGCTGTGTATTCCCACCTATGGGGCTTATATATGCCATTTTTCCCGCACTTATCTGTGATTGGCCATTTTGGAATTGTATCAGCTTCACAAAACCTGCTTTGTCATGCTCCACTTTTTATTCATTCCTATATATTTGCTATTACTGCATTTCTAAGTGAAGCTGTCATGGCTTAGTGGTTCAGTACCTTGACAATGGTGCATTGTATCCTGGGTTCGAACCTGGCCACTGCTTTTTATATTTTATGACTGTCTAGACAGGCTAGGGGGTGTGTCTGTGTAAAGGCAGTTTTGTTACAGCTTGCTCAACGTTGCCCGTCGGTTAGCTCGTTGGCGCCGTGCGCAGCTCCGCGCAAACGGGTTACACTGGTTTACGCTTCATTTGGCTGTCAGCATGCATATTACGCTCAGCTCAGCTACGGGCACACAGTTTCAGCTTGTTAAAACACGGCTCCCCTACGGGCACTCATTTTGCACCTGTTAAACCACTGCTCACCTACGGGCAGATGCACTCAACTTGTTAAACTATAGCTCAGCTATGGGCACATCTGGCATTTGTTATTATTTTATCTCACATTTCTTCACTATAACTGGCCTATTTCATTACATTTTACATAAAATATAATTTTATATATGTACATATGTGTCGGGACTTGTTTCGTGCTTATTTCACTAAAAATAAAAATTGATGTTGTGGGAGCTCAAACCATGACTGCCTGCTCTTCAGCCGATGTCTCTACCGCTAAGCTATTGCTTTTTGGCTTACTTTGCATAGTTAGTTCTTATATGCTTTTCCACTTACTGCTAACTGTGGCTGAGCTACGGGCACGCCCGCGCAAACAAGCGCACTCACGGGCAAACATCTTTACAGTTTAAAAAAAATATTAAACATGTTCATTTATATGATTTTATGTTTATAGTCTGTGGGGGCATGTGTTGTGTTGTGTTTATTCACATTTCCATGTACTCTGTCGTGGGGGTTTACTTTGGGCACTTTTACTCTACTGAAGGCGTGTCCGCTTGCAGGGCTCAGCCTACGGACACGCCCCCTACTGTCTTCCATGGACCGTGTTAGCCTTAGGTGTGATTCAGCATGCCCTCATGCATATGCATGGCATGCTGACGTCACACCGTTTAATTGCAGCCTCCGTGTAAGCCTTGTAACTCTTACACGGAGGCTTCGTGAATCCTGCCCCTTATCCTGAAAAATCAAGATATTCAATACCCATTATAAAAACTTTTCCCTGAATCCTGCATTTATTAGTTTGAAATCTGATAAGCTATTCACTAATACCTTTCCCAACTGTAGTTACTGATCATTATGGCTAAAAAAGTTTATACCTTAGATTCAAATGTTTAGATATCTTGTGGGTATTATGGTTGATATGAATAAACTTTTAACAAAAATTGCCTGATTCTGGCACCAAAACATCTTTATCTGCTCTTCCTAATTTTGCTTTCAACGTAACCAGGTGTTCTTTCAAATGCAGCTATAATACATCAGATGCATCTTCCAGAACTCCAGCTACAGGTTCATTTTTGAGAGGATACTCTTGCCTCAGTCTCCAGTCCTTGTCTGAAGATGTCAAGAAGAGGTTATTGGATGCTACTCTAGACAGAAAAATTCATTTAGGTCTTTTTTGCTGAGAATCTGTTTAAGAACATAAAGGAGAGAGAGGTTTCTTTCCCTGTCTACTTGGCAACTAATAATCTCAGATAAATGGGTACTCAACATAATTAAGTAGGGATACAAATGCACATTCAGTTTTCTGCTTTGCCCACTGGACTTTCTACATCCCCAAAGGTCTTTACAGAATGTCTAGGCTCAGTCATAGCTTTCTGCAAACTCCAGAATATCTATTTATACACTTAACTAGATGATCTCCCTGTTCAGTCTACATCAAGACACAAACTTTATCTGGATCCATTATTCACCATGGATCTTTTCCTGAGCTTGGGCTTCACAACAAATCATACAATTTTAATCCTTCTACCATCTCAGGATCTGTTTGATCTGAGTCATTACCTAAACACTTTCAATTATATTTCTCCCTAGACAAACTTCTGCAACCAATTGCCATATTTCAATTTCTTCTTTCTCAAGACTTGACTTCAACAGTGGATATATTGAGAGCCCTAGAGTAGGTGGCTTCTACTATCTAGAGGATACCTTTTGTCAAACTGCACATGAGGGGAATTCAGTGGTACCTCACGTCTATTTGGACATAGCATTGCCCTTCCCTGAATTTTCCCATTCCTCTCTTACCCTTCTCCACTAAGGATATTCTGTGGTGGATCAGCCAAATTTTTGTCAGCCAGGGAGTACCATTTCCAGTTCCTCATCCTTCTCAGGGTAGAACATGAGAGTTCACATCAATATCAGGAAAATACCATCTTAATTGCATGAACTCTTCAAATCCAAATACACAGCAAGATGACTATGTGGTATATCAGTGCTTAGAGACTGGTAATGTCATACAGATTATGCTGACTAACTGTGATTGCTTGAAAGATTACAATTTGGTACAACTTCTTTCTTCAAGTAGTTTACAGTCCTTCATGAATGAAAATGGTGGCAGATCCAAAGATGTTCTCCTAGAACATCTTTTTGCCTCTGTTCAGAACAGGAAACTCAGACTGCTCTAATTTGGGATTTCACGTACTCAGGCTTGGAAAATGGAGTCATGTCTTTCCCATGGAAAGGGAATGTCCAGTATGTCTTTCTTCTAATTCCCAAAGTCCTCTTCAAAATCAAGCAGGATAATCCCAGGATTTTCTTGGTGACCCCCTTTGGTCCAGGCTATACTGGTTTTCCCTTCATTTTCAGCTAGCAAAGGGCAATTACCACAAGTCACCCCACATGATGGACTTGCTCATGCAACAAAATGACTCTCATTCATCTAGGATTATAGACATTGGACCTAACTCCTTGTGTGGCAGGATTTCTATTCAGATGGAATGCTACAGATATTATAGAAGGCTAGAAAACTGCTACACGGAAATCATGTCTTTCTAAATGGAAAAGTTTTACTATTTTGTGCTAAAAGAAAACAGTGCCATTACCAAATAAATATCCCTGACATATTTTCATATCTGTATAAGCTGCTCAATTCAAATCTAGCATATTTTTCTGTTAAGACCCACTTATTTTGAATACCTGCTTGTTTCCTTTTAAATCCATCACTTTCTACACAGTTTGAGGTCAAATAATTTTTAAAAGATGTCCTATATATCAGGACACCAAGAAAATTCATTCCCCACCTTGGGGCCCAGACTATGTCTTAGAGAATCTCATCCTCCCTTTGAGCCTGTGTTGATTTTTAAACTGTTATGGCAGTTTTGACTGATATTTTTTCTGTGTGCATATATGTTACATTCCATTGCTCTACATCTTCAATGGTAGGATATTATGGATCAAAAGTGATGTTATTTAATATTTTGGTGGCTTGATATTTTATGAAACATACTGTTGAATTTTAACTTTGTGTTATATGACATTATCTAACATGTTGCATTATTAGATTTGCTATTAGTTTTAAATAGTTTCATGTCATATTTGTGTAAAATCAGCTACATCCTCCTTCAGTTGTTTCTTCCTTTCTGACTTGTATATCAAGCGTCAAAAGGAATAAAACATGCAAGCTATAGCTCTACCTAAATAAGTCAGACATAACTTTAATAGATTAATGATAACTTTTTATGGTATCCCCATAGATGTAGAATAGGGTTAAATCATCATCTAAAAGATTGGGAAATGGGAGGTATAAATCTCCCTGACATTGAAATATATGCTCTATCATCCTGTAATATCTATATGGCTAAATTCACTTTATTTTGGTAGATGGCAACAAATACATGAACATATTTGGTTAAAATCAAATCATTCATTACCGCAACAATTTATAAAAATGCTGCCTATAATTTTCATTTAATGTTAACACAATATATTTCAGGAAAACCAAACCAATATATAGCTTCTAAATGTGTAACTAATACATTAAATATATTTAAAATGTATGAACAAAAGCATGTTTTCTAAAGAATGGTCATTTTTATTATTCCCAATTTCTTGTATGCAGAATTGTATTAGTACATTTGATGCTACTAAAATGACCATTCATAAAGAAAACTGAATATATATCATCAGCTGAAGGTGTATGGAAATGTTTTATCTATGGATCTGCTTATGAATAAATATGACATAAAACATGAATTGTGGTTAGCAATACAAGATTTAAGAAGTTATATCATAACAAAATTGGAATCTATGTATTCAACCTTTAAACAAACAGTTCTCAGTTTCATTGAATTTTTAATTATCTCCAGTAATCCAAATGCAAAAGGAGGTGATTGTTTATCTAAAATATAAAATGGCTAAAAACACAAACTTATATTACAAAAACAATTTTGGGGATTATTACTGAAAAGTGAATAATCAACTCCCAAGTGAAAATGATAAAAAATTGTTACTCTCTTCAAAATGTATATCCCTTTCATTACAATGGAAATTATTTTCATGGAAAGCTATTCCTAGAATTTATATTATACCACATAAAATGGAACTAATGTTAAAGCAGGATATTGGGTTTTGAAGTTGTGAACTGAAGTTGAAGGCATATTGGTAACACATGTTTTATGATTATGAATTACTTAGAACATTTTGCGAAAACTGAATTACATTCTGCAAATTGTATTTAATGATAAGTTTAAGCTTATTAAATCATTGGTTCTATTCAATGTTCCTATTCCAAAATGTGTTCCCAGACTAAAATATTCATTACTATGGACATTACTAGCATTTACCCATAAAGTAATCACAGAGAATTAGAAAAGCAAGTCTTCTGCTTCATTTAATGATTTTAAGCCTATGACTCTACATGTTTCTCAAATGGAAAGAGCTACTATGAGAACTGATAGCATTACCACATATTACAACTTGTGGACAAATATTATTGATATATTAGAGAGAATTGACTGAGAAGTCAGTTAACATGAAATCACACTCTGAAAAATAGTATAATGACTGATTGTTAGACACCCATGTAAATAGTTTGCTTTAGTTAGTTTTGTTGTAGTTTTTCTTGGTTGTTATATCATAAGATAGTATTTCTGTATTAATATATGTTTTGTTATAATATGTTTAAATTCAATAAAATATTTGAGCAAAAAAAAAAAAAAAAAGAATACAGCGTAAAGTCAGGGGTATCCAGTTTACAAGTCTGGGGCAAAATTGTCACTGTGAAATCTAGTTGGCCTGTGTGCAACTAGGTACTGGTAAGATTTCAATGATGCTTTTACTGGAAAAATGTCATCTCAAGTTGCCTACATGTATACAAGACACTGCCAAACACTTAGGGGGAAACTACTGAAGTAGATCCTGAATATTTATGGATGAAACATTTAGGGAGCTGTTCTGAAGTTTGATTAGACCATAGCTAATTTCTGAATAGAAAGAATTAACTTTGTCAAGAATGATGAATAGTGGAAGCTCAACTAATTGGCTACTACCAGTGCTGGTCTCACCATAGCTTTATGCTGCTGTGATACAAAGCCATGTTTCTTCTTTTCTCACAAGAAGTAAAACAGTAGCACTAAATCTAATATGAGAAGCAGGCCACAGTCTCTTTGGTGATCAACAGTCTTGTCCCAATGAATCAGGGGCCTGTAGTCTTGTTATAGCCTTTTCCTAGCACAGGACTTGAATAGCAATGAGACCAGTCTGGAAGGTCCCACACAGACACTCACTGCCTAATCAGAGATAGGAATAAATACACTCTGCTCCATTTCTCACCAGGAGCAAAACAGTAGTACAAATTCCAAGTGACACCTCTGAAGCATTTAAAAAGCTTTTTTGTGATCATCAAGCTGTCCGGTTCGATTCTCAGCTAGAGCATCTTCTGCGTGGAGACATGCGTGAATGGGCGTAACTTTGTTGAAGGTTGTGCATCAGGCCTGGCAAGCCGGTACATAAAAATCAACTGCCAATCATTAGCAGACCGGAATTCTGCTGTGGCGACCCCTAACCGGGAAAAGCCGAAAGACACAAACAAACAAAGTCTACAGGAAATAATGTCCCAATGCTCCTTCTCTCACCAGAGGAAAAACAGAAGCACTAAGTACTGAAATAAAACCTGGTATGCACAAAAATCAGCTGTACCAGGTTATTTTCCATTCAGAATTCTTAAGGAGATCAAGGTGGTAACAAAGCCTTTGATAGAATAAAAGAAAAAAAACTTTTAAAGGATCCAAAACAGTACAGGGACCAGGAAGTTTATCTTTTGAAAAATTCAGCTTTTAAGAACAGTGTCCATAGTGTTGGTTCTAAAAGGGACAGGCAGTTTAACAAAAGGAATATCTCTATGAATGACAGAGTTAATACAAGAGAGTTGGGGATAATTTTGATAACTGCAATGGATTTCATTCTGAGAGCCATTCACAGGTTAACACCCTAACTCCACCCCTGACCCCAGTGATCCTTTAGAATTTCCTCCCCTCCGGAGGTCAGAAAGGATAGTGAATCACAACCTGAGGGGGAAACAGGGACTTTATACATTTTCATGTGAATCAAAGCAAGAACAACCACAACTACAACTACAATCATTAAAAGAAGAGGGGTGGAATTATGATGTTTTAGTTACTTATGCTGGAATTGCTTTTTTTCTTATAATGACTTTACCATTTTCAATTACAATCACTAGGATGTTACTTTTGATTTTTTTCAAATTGTTTGAAAGGGATTGAACTTTGTACCTGTACCAGTTTTTAACTTAGTGGA
This sequence comes from Protopterus annectens, assembly GCF_019279795.1. Classification (NCBI taxonomy): domain Eukaryota; kingdom Metazoa; phylum Chordata; order Ceratodontiformes; family Protopteridae; genus Protopterus; species Protopterus annectens. The sequence continues at coordinate 280,273,054 of NC_056743.1, forward strand.
TTGTTTGTCTGTGTTCTCCAAGACAATGGTCTTGAATTATATCAAAACGCTGTGATGTCTTTTCACTTTCTTTCAAACTCTGAAATTAACTTCATTGCTGCATGTATGATTATTGTTTTAAGAAAATAATTATGTGTATTTTGATGGTGAATTCTATAGGCAAATCAAAGGGGTGGCAATGAGTGCAGCATGCAAACCAGTTTTTGCCAATTTTGTTCTATTGGCAAGGGAGAAACATATTTTCCCTTCAGATTATTCCAATCACTGTATACTTTATCTAAGATATCTTGCTGATATATTTATTTTTGGTATGGTATTAAACATGAGGCAGAAGAGGGTTTTTTCTCTATTTTTTGAACAAAACTACTGAAGTGTTATTTTTTTACTCATAAGCTTAGTGTAGGTGAGGTTCATTTTTTGAGTACTACTATTAGATGTTTGATTCAAATGTCTACAGGAAACCTACCTTTAGTAATACCTATTTCCACATCAAAAGTTCTAATCCTTTTTTTCTTAAAAAAGATTTAGTTAAGGGTCAGTAGCTTTGTATGGTTTCCAGAAAAGAGGATCTTGTTGAGGAAGGAAAGAAACTAGAAAGTAAGTTTATTTCTATAGGTTACCCTGAAAGAATGATTGGAATTTTCAACAGCAGTGTTTTTCAAGTTTGGGAGATTTTGTACAAGCCTTTATCAGGGGTATGTTTGATGTATACCACTGAGAAAAATAACTACAACTTAAAGTCTTCTAACAAAGTGTCTGTGGTAGAATATAACAGACTCTCTGGATATGAAAACCTTTATTAAAGACAAGTGAAGTATTTTTAAGACAAATGAACAGGTTTTGGAGTAAGCAACACTTACATAAAATTGTGTTTACAAAACAAGGAGGAACTTCAAAACCTTATTAGAAATCCAAGACCATACATTATTTAATTGTACAGGTATTAAAAGGTGTGGAACTTGTTCTAGGTATAGTTTTATTTCAATTGACCATCAAAGCACCTTGGACAATTTTAACAAAAGCAACATTTTTCTTTCATCAGGGCACTTTAACACCAAAGGTGGGGTTTACAATGGTAAATGCAACAGGTGCCCAGGTTTTTATGTTATTAGCAAAGTGAACATGAAGAATGCCTTATGCTAACACTCGCTCTGCCAAAACTATTCAGGTTTCAAATTTGTACTTTTGGAGATAGTATTCTTGGACCCACAAGATGGGTCATGGGAAAATTAACTGGTGTACAGGTAGCTATTTTGACTGTTAAAATTGCATGCTACCACTTATCCAAGTTTAAACGAATGAACGTCACTAGTGCCGGTGTTAAAAATGAGGACAGCTGAGCTCCAACTAAGACTCTGTTTTTCATGGACACCTTTTTTGCATTGGGAAGTGATTTTTTTTTTTACAACAGTTTGAGATTCCCTTGGTGATTTATTGTAAATTATTATAAATTCAGTTATTTTTCTGTTTAACTCAAATTTCACTTTTTGAGGTAAATTCTTAATATTTACTATTTACATAATACAGTTTAAACTGATTGGAATGAATTCACTACTAGTTAAGAGAGTTTCATTTTATTAAACTGATTATCAATGTATTTATAGAGAATAGTTATTAGGAATTATTGGTACTTGTCTCATTTGTACTGGATTGAATTCCTTAGAGAACATTTACCATTGTTTATTTGTATTTGTTCCTTTTGTACTGCTTTACCTGCACTGTGCCTTTAAGATTAAGCAATGATTGGAATGATTATTTAAATCAGAAGGGTGGGATTAGTTTTGTTCTGAAAAAGTCCAAGTGATTTTTATGTGGATGGAAGCATTCAACTTTTTTAATAAACTTTGAAACTGTTCACTGGCTGACTATTCTTTTCCAGTGTTTCCTTTGTGTGTGTGTATATCTTTGTTTCTTTGCTTACTTATTACATTCCTTCATTATGGTGGTGTTGTTGGTCAAGTGAAGTGTTATCAAGTGGTGAAATCATCAAATTATGTTTTATAAAGTAAGGTGAAGTGGGGAGTAATAAAACTTTTTTTAAGTTATAGATTTGGGATTTATTTTGTGTGTGTGTGTGTGTGTGTGTGTGTGTGTGTGTGTGTGTGCACATGTCAGAGTTTGATGGTTAGGGTTGAATTAAAGGCTAGAGTATGGGATAGATGTGTCTTGTGGTTAGATACTAGTGAGTTTTATGTGTACATTTGTGCATCAGTCTTGTGTGATGGTAGTGTAGGGAAATGGTGTTTAGTACACTAATGTGTAAAGAAGGTTTAGGGGCGGAAGTATGGGTACAGCTACAGTTAGTCCACTTGACTATTGTACACACACATCACACTGTGTGTGTGTGTGTGTGTGTGTGTGTGTGTGTGTGTGTGTGTGTGTGTGTGTGTGTGTGTGTGTGTGTGTATGTGTGAGAGAGAGAGAGAGAGAGAGAGTGGTGCTTAGTAATGGTTTGCCTGCAAGCAGGTTTTGTATCAACAAGTAATTTGAAGGGTTAATTAGACCTTCTCTTTTACTAATTGAATTATTGGTCAAGTTTTGACTATGTATATAAAGAACAACCAGCTTGATTTTATTGTATCTTGAAAAAGCTCAGCACAAGCGCTTGAGGAGATTTTTGTTTGTCATTAAAGCAAGAAAGTTTTTGTAAGTTGCAGCCTTTCATTTTCTGCCTTGCGGAAGAAGGAATATCAGCATTTCATCAACTTTTTTCATTCTGGGCTTCCAGAGCCAGCTTCCAGGTTGTGGATCTGCTTTGCTTTATTGGTGCCTTTTACTTGTTCTTGGTTTTCTGTTTGTGAACTGTTTCGGATCCATGGCGGAAGAAGTAGCACAGAGTACTTTCTCTGACACTCCTCAGTTACTTAAACCACGAGATGACAGTGCACCGGTTACAAGGGCGGAGTTTAATCAAGTGCTGGGTATGCTAACCCAGTTGACGAGTATGCTCAACAACAGTGATTTTGAGACACCTACAGTTTTCAGGTAACCAGCAGCAGGGTTTAGGCGAAAGAAGGCGCACTTCCGCTCATAATGAATGCAGCGAACAAACTGACAGTGGTGCTTGTCTGGGAACCTGCAACCAGCAGGCAGGTTCAAAACGAAACAGTAATGATAGCAGTAAGGGCAACAATGTCCTGCCCAATGAATCAGAAATGCAGGAGAAGCGTTTTGATTTTGGAGCGTGGGCTGGTCAGCAATTTTGGTTTCGTGAAGGTACTGTCAATTTTAATACTGATTTAAACAGTAACTCTGACATTAATGCTGGCACTAAAAAAGATTTTAGCATTCTGCGTGACAAGCTTTATACTTTTAAAGCAAACCAATTGGAAATTGACTATCTTAAGGAGTGTGTCACTGTGGGAAGAATACCAAAGGGACTGAGGTGCTTTAAATTTCCCAACAATGTGCAAAAGGACTCTAATTACTACAAGAAATTGTGTGGTGTATTTAATTGTGCTGGTATAGAAATGTTAGAGGTTATGGTGGAAGAATATGAAACAAAAGCAGAAGTCTTATTAAATGATTTAAAGGCTTTGAACAACAGTTTAATTAACAATGAAAGATTTGTTTCTGTTAAACGAAGTTATGATAATATTTTTAAGGAGGTTGACCAACACTGTTTGAGAATTCTTAACCGTAAAATACACAAATTAGAGAGGGACTTAAAGGAATACAATGAAGGGGTGGCCTACCCACTGCCATTTAAAGCTAAGCAGTATAACAACATTAATAGTGGTGCACAGGAAATTTTAATAGAGGTTACAGAACAGAAATGCAGATTAGACACCAAGATACAACCAAAGGTTTTCAGAGAAGGATAGAGGTTCCTTACCAGGATTTTCACTTTCCCCAAGCGGGGTGGATTTATTCAGGGTGGGGAACAAGTAGACCAGGACATGCAGGCTATTTCGAGCTATTCACACACGACTAATGCTGTGGCCAGCTTGAATGTTTCAAATAAGGTTACAGTTGTAACAGAAAACAATTTTTCGATTTACAATTATACCAGCATTAGTTTGGGAACAGAACATTTTGATTTATTCACCAAGGGACTGCATTTTGTGCCAGCATTTTCTAACAGGATGGAACAGGAGTTGATAGATTTAAAAATGTTTAGCAGGCAACTGAACCTAATGCTTTATTTCAAAGGGGAACTTCCTGTAAGTATGGAGCTTTCACGTAGGAGTACATTTAACCCACCTATGGACCCAACAGTCAAAATATTTGAAGAAATGATGGAAAAAGACATTAGGATGATTAACAATAATAAGCAAAGAAATGTCCCCCATAATATCAGTAGGAATGAGATGAATTTAATCAAAGATCTCAAAAGTAACAACTGTAGGGCTATGAAAACAGATAAGGGGGGGTGGGGTTTAGTTCTGATGTATAATTCAGACTATATTCAGTACATTGAACGGATGTTGCAGGACCCGGAGCAGTATGAACAGGTGTCCAGGAATGAGTTACATATGGCATACTCAAGAATTTCTTTCATTTTATATGACGATCTTTTGCAAGGGTTTTTTAATGAAAAATTGTATAATTTTTTAATTGTTGCCAAGCCAAGAATTCCTGTAATATTTGGCATCCCGAAAACACACAAAGGTCTCGACCCCCTACACTTCAGACCTATAGTATCTGGGCAAGGAGGTATAACAGAACCGATTGGGAAATTTATAGACCACACTTTGAAGCAATTTGCTGCTTCTTTGAAGTACGTCTGCAGGGATTCTTGGGATTTTCTTAGGGGTCTGCAATCTCTAGCATACCATCCGGATCTATTGCTGGTAACTATAGACGTTGTTCAACTGTTCCCCAGTATACCTCATTCTACAGGACTGAAATGGTTTAGTGATGTCTTAGTTAAAGAGGCAAAACTTACTTCTAACACCACAAACTTGTTGGTGGAGTTAATGGAACTAATCCTGGAAAATAATTTCATTTGTTTCAATAGTCATTTCTGCAGGCAAAAATCAGGTGTTGCAATAGGGGCGGCCTGTGCCACAGTTTATGCAAACATAGTGTTGCATAAATGGGAAAACACATACATTTTTGGCACAGAGTGGGCACAGTACATCAAGCATTATGTCAGATTTCTTGACGACATTTGTCTTGTATGGAGTGGTACTAGGGCAAATATGGAGGAATTTTTTCATTACATCAACAGTACTACTTCTTTTCTAACCTTTACACACTCATTGAGTTTTGACAGCTTGAATTACTTGGATGTGCACTTGGTTAAAGATAAAGTTAACAATGGGTTCATATCAAGTGTGTTTAGGAAGCCCACCTATTCAAATGCTTTTTTGCATTTTAAAAGTAATCACCCTGAATATCAAAAAAGAGGCATAGTCAAGGGGCAATTTATTCATGCCTCCAGAATGTGCAACACAAAGCAGGTGTTTATGGAGGAAATTAGGTTCCTAAAAGAAAGATTCTTTGAAAGAGGGTATCCAAGCCTTCTTGTTGAAGAGCTAGCGACAGAAATTATTAGGTGCAGGGAAACAAAATATCCACCTCTCCTAGACACTACGGGTACACCAACATGCCTAGTGGGCAGTAGCCTGCAGAACAAGGAACAAAAAGGATACATCCATACTTTTAGTATTGATTATGAGGTTGTGGAAAACAGTGTAAAGAAATACTGGCCGATCCTAAGACTGGATGATAGGTTGGGTAATATGATTCCAGAGTTTCCTAGATTCATTAGGCGTGGGGTACCAATTTAAAAGAAATGCTACAGATGAATCAGAACAAACCAATGGCAAGTAGTGATAATAAAAAAGAAGGCACATACAAATGTGGAATGTGCAAGCAATGCCCGCTATATTCAATGGACATAGGTTATATTTACCATCAAGAAAATTCCTATATCAACCAAGGGGCCATTATAATTGCAATGCCAAATTTATTGTTTATTTAGGTTTATGTACTAGATGTAAAAGTTTCTACATAGGAAAGACTGAAAGAACCCTCCGAAGACGTATTTATGAGCATCAGTATGATATAATTAAGAAAAAGGAAACTAATGCTTTTTATAGACATTCCCTTTTTTGTCCCAACATGGAAATTAAATTCATTATTTTAGAACAGCTAAGGTTGGATGAAAGGGGGGGGGGACTGGGGGTCTCTTTTAGAATATAAAGAGTTATTATGGCAGCTAAGACTAGATGCAGGAAGGCGACCAGGGCTCAATGACGCTTGCAGTATTAGCAGCGTCCTGAGATTAAGGAAGGCTAAATTATGAATTTTTGGTTTTCCAGTGTTTCTCAGGGTTTACATATAGAAATAAAATTTTGCTGAATAAACAGCACATTTAAACATGTTTAACATACTAGCATGTGTATAGTATTGGCTTTTGAATATTGTTTTAACATTGCATAGTTTTAATACTGCATATTTTTAACACTGTATATTTTTATGGCAATTTGTGTGTACACCAACAATTTTATTAAGCTTATGCATATGCTTTGTTGGACATTGCAGTAAGTGGTGCTTAGTAATGGTTTGCCTGCAAGCAGGTTTTGTATCAACAAGTAATTTGAAGGGTTAATTAGACCTTCTCTTTTACTAATTGAATTATTGGTCAAGTTTTGACTATGTATATAAAGAACAACCAGCTTGATTTTATTGTATCTTGAAAAAGCTCAGCACCAGGCTGAGCGAAAGCGCTTGAGGAGATTTTTGTTTGTCATTAAAGCAAGAAGGTTTTTGTAAGTTGCAGCCTTTCATTTTCTGCCTTGCGGAAGAAGGAATATCAGCATTTCATCAATTTTTTTCATTCTGGGCTTCCAGAGCCAGCTTCTAGGTTGTGGATCTGCTTTGCTTTATTGGTGCCTTTCACTTGTTCTTGGTTTTCAGAGAGAGTAGATGCCTTACAATTAAAAAAACAAGCCATTAAAAGTAAAACACAAAATATCAAAACATTCATATTATAAAAACAAACCATCAATAAATTCAATGAAAACAGCAAACAAAAACTAATAATCTAACACAATTATGCTTCCCTTACAAACCACAAAATCAACCAACTTAAAACACTTCTACAAAACAAAGACCTGTATCATGCCCAACCTTGTAGCTATACATTAAATATTTAAACATACCCTTTGAAACTGTAGTCTCTTCCATTCAACTCAATATACCCCACGGGAAGTTATAACAATTGTCAGCACTTCCTGAATCTCTGGTAGCTAAATCCACTTCATAAGGCATCTATCCAACAGAGAAGTATACTGCTCCAAAATCTAAATAAATGAGCAATAAACTATAATGTGGGTGCTTTACTTCTCTCCTTGCCTTTCTGTCTTACAAACACAAAATCACAACTAACTTGGAATCAGCATTGCCACTGTTATACTAGACAACCGCTGAGCATAACAATATTTCATTAAAGAAACAAAGGGGAAAAAAACAAACAGCTGAAGAGCATAACTGACAGAATAATAATGTTGTAAAAGGAAAACAGATATCAACACTTACTATCTATATATTTGTATATGTAACAATGCACTTACACAAAATGTATAAGTGCCTTTAAATGAGTCTCATGAATGAATTTCACACAGTGTTAGTCAATTATCTGACTGTATTAGGTAGGTAGCAAGACATTAACTGACAATTACTATGGTTTACATGGAAGAAACCTACAAGCAGATAATAGGAAGTTAGTTCGTCACACAAGTGATGAACTGGCAGAAAAGCTGCATCTTGCCTAAAGACCTAGAGGCATGGGTACGCAAGCCATATGGGTCCCCAATGTAAAGGTGTTACTGTTTTCCTGAAGCACCTCTGTTCCAGTTTTGTGTAACTACCAACACAATTTTTTTTCTTTCTAGCTCTTTTCTGATAACCATAATCATGGAATATTTACTGAAAATGTTATTTGAAGCTAATACAGAGAGAACAGAAGGTAGTATAACCACAGCAATAACTGACAGATGTAGAACAGAAGGTAGTATAACCACAGCAACAACTGACAGATGTAGAACAGAAAGTAGTATAACCACAGCAACAACTGACAGATATAGATTCTACTCCCAAGACTGTGCCTGCCATGAAAAAATGCTGGAGGAGAATTTGTAACTCTCTTTGGTAATGGTAATGGTTATATTATCCTGGGGACCTGACACTCAGCAGAAATGCTAAAAATCCTTTCATTATAGGATAGAGAAACAGGAGACACTGACAATGTATGTGGACACTATGCATTTATGAAGTTATTTAACACTTACTAATTAGACACATAAAGTGCTCTGAGGACCCATTTTACACATTATCTGTGACAAGAAGGCAAACACACAATAAAGAAAACATGCAGCTCAAATTATCAAAGATAAAGTTGTACATACAATTGTGCATACATGTATATAATTATCAACCACGAGATGGGTAAGGCCAATCTATAACCAAATGGGCTAGGTTATTCAAGCACTAAAAGGGAATTTGGCTAGGATTAAATTAGCTCACAAGGGCAGATAGCCTAGTACTTACCTAAGAACCTATTAAGCTATACAGTGAGATACCATCTGATAACAGAATATACAAACAAATGCAAAGGACATTAAAAATTGCGTATAAATAAAATACAATGGAAACTAATCAACAGTAATGTAAATTAATCAATAGTTCAGAAAACAGTTTTTTGCAGTGGGAAGTATAGAGAAGGTATATGAATAAAGGTTAGAAGAGTGAGCGAAAACCTATGGTCTTCAGGCTAATTGATTGGAAGCAGTTGTCCTGGAGGTGTATCCGAGCCACTAGCCTCTGAGAAAGTGACTCCTTAAGTATTTAAGCCAGAGAGGATTATGTCTGCTGACTCAGGGAACTCAAGAGTGAAGCACATTGTGAACTGTTGAGGAAGGAAAGTGTGAAAGAGAACAGTCTAAGGTGAAGCTAGAATCACTAAGTCAAAGCCTGCAGAACCTGTATAACACTTTGTAACTGGGGGCTTTCTAATAAATACTGAAAGTCTATTCTATGCCAGTAATGTAACTTGTGGTTTAGGCAGGAATGTGATCTTGTCTGTCGAGTTATCTGCAAGATACAAGAATAGTGTGACTAATGAAGGTAAACAGAACCATGGCTTGGAACTCTCCAGTAATACAAGAAAGTAGACACTGTAGTCTATCAGACCAAGGACTGCGGACCAGAGGAAGAGAGAGCGACCTGTTTCTCTTTTGATAGCTCTATAACTTATGAGTTGTTCTGGAGAGACACTTTAAGTTAAGAAAAATATATCAGTACTCTACAGTCCTGACACCAGTATACATTAACAGAGCAAATGAAGATATGCAAAAGAGGGGTCCTCAAGACAGTGACCAGAGTAAGGGAAACAATATCAAATTGGTGGAGTACAACAGGCAAAAATGCAGAGAGTGTAACACTGATTTTCCTATCTGAAAATTTTCACCCAAAAATTATAGCCATGGTAACTAGTATAGCCACAGTAAAGTATTACATCTTCAAACAAATGTCAGCCCAGCAAACCCAGATTAATCATTGTTTAAAATGATCACATGGTAAAACAGTAAAATCATACACAGACAGACTCCCACCCTACCTAACAGTTATAGCCAATGTGTTGACTGTGCACATCTTAGATAGGTAATTGTGCTGAAAAATAACAGGCATAGAATAATTGTATTTCAGTTTCATTTAACACAAATTGTAGTCACACTAAAGTATTCCAACAGCAGTAAGTCATTTTCACTTGTGCAGACAATTCTGGACCCATCAGTTTTAGCTATTCTGTTGCCTTTGCATATATCTGAAATATATGGCTGTAATAAAATAAAGCAAAATAAAACACTGACCGCATTATGTGTTTCAAATAGCTTTGTAAAACACTCAGCCATAGCTTTCAACCTCTTTGCACAAGAATCAGAGACAAAACCAAAAACAGTTGGAAAACAACAAACCAAAATCAGTAACACATGTTAAATGTTGCTTTTATATTGTTAGAAAGTTGCAAGAACAACAGGTTTGGCATGAGTACGCATTTTCTAAAGGACACAAACTCTGGAGCTCAAATGTCTGACAAAAATACTTGACTGTAATCCTCACCACTTTGCCTGAGAGCCACAAGTTTTACAAGGAAAAGACTAAAACTTTGAACAAAATCAAAGATATTTTGTAAAATCAGGGTATGTGCATAGCTGCTCCCCAGTCAGCCCCTCACCCATCAAAGTAGTCTTATGAATTCTCAACCTCTTAGTACAAGAATCAGGGACAACCTCAAAAATAACTGCAAATCAGAGGCTCAGAATCAGGGTCAGATTTCAAATTTTGTTGCTACATACTTAGAAAACTGTTATAATAATAGGATATAAATTAACATGCATTTTCTGAAGGTTATGAAATTCAGATCACAAATTCAGTCATTATTTTTTGACTGCAATTCCCAACAGCTTGTTAGAAAACAACAATTGTTATGAAGAACAGATTGGAAATTTGAGACAAAAATCATGTATATTCTGCAAATAAGGAACAATTGAAAATAATGCATAAGCCCCCAACGAACTACTCTTGCAGCTCTAACCTTTTAGCTCAGGATGCTGGGACACAGTCAGATGATAATGTGGGACAAAGACCCACAATCAGATCAGGGATACATTTTTAAATATTTTCTTACATATTTGGAAAGAAGCTAGAAGAGCAGGATTTGCATTAGCATTCCATTTCTGAAGGATATGATATCTGAAACTCATATTCTGTCATTACTTATTGACTGTGAGCCCTAGCATCTGTTGGAAAACGACATATTTTACAAGAAACAAATCAGAAATATGAACCAGGATCTCAGACATCTTGGAAATGAATGGACAGGAGGTGATAGGTATGCAGACCAAAATGCTCTTGCAGGACTTTTAGTGCAGAAATCTGGGACAATAATGGACAAAACCAAAAGATAAGGAACAAAGTCCCAAAACTTGACTCTTTTAAATATGCTCTTATATACTGATAAAAAGTTATTAGAGAAACGTCTTTAAATTAGCATTCACTTTCTAAAGGATAACATTTATGAAGCCTGAACCTTAAATATATGTCATTATTTATGAATGCAGCCATCAATGATTTGCTAGAAAATGATAAATTCTACAAGAAACATGAAAAAAATATGAGGCAAAATCAATGAGGGACAGATCTGAGGGATGCTGCAGTCTGAACCTTCATCAGTAACTTAACAAGGAAAATGTCTTTGTCCATGATTTAAAACTGTATAGCTCATCAGATGAGGAACTAAAAGCACAACTGCAAGTTGTCAAAACTTTTTCAGATGATATAAGAATGTCATTTGGTTTTGATAAATGTGCAAAAGCAACCTTTAAAGCAGGAAAACTGCAACACCAGGAAACATCAGTTTGGGACAAGAATGTGATATAAAAGAACTTGAGCAAGAAGGAGTATATAAATATTCAGGAATTGATGAAAGATCAACAATAAAACATGAACAAATGCAAATAAAACTTAGTAAGAAATTCTTCAGAAGACTTAAATTAATCCTGAAAACAACATTGACATCTAGGAACAAAATCCAAGCTATAAACCAATTTGTGCTACCTGCTCATCAAATGATTTATAAAAATCAGTGCATACCAAGATTATATATTTTCCATTCCCAAGGAGGGATGGGCCTCCTTGAAATTGATTATATGTATAGATCTGCAATCGTGGGACTCCACACATTTCTGCTGACCTCACAAGACCCAAACATAGTGAAAGTCTTGAAACATGAGGAGAATAAATCTAAGCAGGAATGGAAATCAAACCAAAAGTAGATAAAAATCAGGCAGCAACTGAAAGTGCCAAAAAACAAAAGAAAGAATATAAGGTGAAGGGTCAGATGAGAGGGTAAGATATGGGGAAAAAGCATAAATATAGTTGCAAGTATAGAAAACACCTGGAAGAACCTCTTGTTGATCAGGAATGAACACAGGAATGGTTAAGGAGAGGCAAATTCAAACCAAGAGATGAAAGGTTAATATTGGCGACCCAAGATAGTGGGCTAAGTACACGTTGGTTTATAAAGTTTATTGAACATGTGGGAGAAACAAATGTAGGTTTTGTAAAACCGAATTGGAAACAATTGCACACCTTGTTGGTGGCTGTGACATACTAATGGCAGAAGGACTGTATACTGAAAGGCATAATAATGTTGCACTGGGGATTGTGCAAACATTATGGTACTGAAGTGGTTGAAAAACACTGGAAACATGAGCCACAAAGCATCATAGAAAATGAAGTCTACATCACATGGTATCATCCATTACCAACAGTTCAAAAGAAAGATGCTGGAAAACCAGATATAGTGGTCCAAGAAAAGAAGACAAGAGTAGCATTGATCATTGAAACTGCCACATCCAATGACTACAGTATCTTGTGTACAGAGAGACACAAAGTCATAAAATATTAGGATCTGCAAGCAGAAATGAGAGCAATGTGGAAGAAAGACAGTTCCAATAGTTCTAGGAACAACGGGTCTTAAAAAATGAATTTACAATCATATTTAGATATGTTACCAATACATGTAACTCCATACAAATTGCAGAAGGAGTCATTACTGGGCACATTGCGGTTGCTGCAAAGAGCACTTATGGCTGACATCAAAGATTGAAACAATATTAATTTCATGAACTTTAATCGTACTTTGACTTAGGAATGGGGTCCATTCCTGTCATGGTATTAGAGACCCAAAAGACTTGGAGAAATAAAAAAAAAACATACAGTGAAATACGAGAAAGGAAGAGAAGAAACCAAATGCCATCATGGAAGTGTGGAATGGATAAAACTATAAACATCACTGTTAGAAGAGTATAGAAGAGGGAACAGATCAACAAAAATACTTGATAGACGTGATAAAAGCAATACGCAATATCAGAAGTGGCTAGGATCTATAGTGCATTATTGCAAATAATAAACTAAAGATATCAGCACAGGCAGAAAATCTTAGAATATATGTAGATAAATAGAAAGGAAAAGTATAAAATAAGCAATTCATTGATGATCCAAAAAAAGTTTTATAGAGAATTGGGAAACAAAGTAAAAGGAATTGAAACAACAGAAAAAGAAGAAATAGGCACATTTTGGAGAACTACCTATGAAGACTCTGTGGAACATAACAAATATGTTGAAAGGATAAAAGAATTTAAAAAAAGTGGTAAGAAGTTCAAATGTACAGGATATGAAATGGGATGAAATAACATCCAAAAAGACAAACCCCACGATAGAAGTGTTTTAGCATGGCCTGAGGCTAACAGGGGAAATTTCAAAAGGGAACTTAGACTTGAGTGCAGGATGATTATTAATTATCATACATTATTTCCTAATGGCATGAATTTAAATAATAATATGACTTTTTAAATGTTTAAATAACAGTTTTTGCATGTATTTATTTTTGATGTATGTATTAATATTTGCACATATAGTTGTTATAGGGTTGTATCCATTTAAATGTCTGTGGGTTTTCTTTAATAGATTAATTATGGATTATTTAATTGATTAATTGGTATCTGGTATATGTATAGAAGGAATGTTTTGTGACAATGCAATATTCCATGAGAAGGCAAAATGCAGAGGCACCAGAAGTGTCAATACATTTATTTGCTCATTGTGAAGTGGTCTTCTATCGTGGGGTTTGTGTTTTTGGAAGTTTTTTGGTTTTGGATGTTTATTGCTGGGATGAAATAGCCAGAGAAATTGAAATAAAATTAAGAAAACTCCTTACTGGAAAACTCCAGGCCCAGATTCAGTACTTAACTTCTCGCTAAAAGTATTAACATCTTTACGCAAAGATGTAACCCAGACTAAGAACTACTTTTATGCACACCTGGAACACGCACCATCCTGGTTAAGAACAGGAAAAAAAAAAATCATACTCCCCTGAAGAGTGAACCTTCAAGCCATTCTAAAAGCTATAAACCAATAACTTGCCTTCTGACAATGTATAAATTATATACTGGAATTAATGCCAACAGAGTTTATAGTCATTTAGAAGAAAACTCAGTCATGGCAGTATGACATAAGGGTGTCAGAAGAAAGTCATATGGAACAAAGGCTCATTTGTTATTACATGAAGTCATAATGGAGAAGTGTAAAACAGGGGAGAATTTAAGTGTGGCATGGATAGATTACAAAAACATTTGACAGTATCCCACATTCATGGGTAAAGGAGTGCTTACAGATGTATATGGTACACCCTACATTGATCAAATACATTACAGTGACCATGAAGTTGTGGCAAACCACTTTGCAGCAAAGTCATGATAAAGGCCAAATAATTATCCCAAGAATAAAATTTCAGAGGGAGGTACTCCAGGGTGACTCTTTGTCAGTGCTGCTCTTTTGTATTGTACTTAACCCATTAAGCTATCTACTTAACAGATTAGGTTATAGTTACAATTTGGCTTCTAGAAACCAACAAAGTGTAAAGACTTCTCATGTTTTTTTTTTTGCCTGTCAGGCGCTAGAATCCGCCACATAACACAAGCACAGGTCACCACTCACAGCAAGTACAAGTAGTACTCAGTCATCATTGTCCATGCGTGTGGATGACCTGAGAGAAAACTCTGAAAACTACATGAAAACAGACATAGAGGACTCTCAGATTTATAGCCCAGGTGTTTGTGCTGTGACTGAAATCTGGTTCAAAACTCAATGAGGAACTAAAGATCATAATGGAACTCATAAATAAAGACATTCATTTATTTTTCTGAAGTGCAGGCAAACATTGATTGAGTACAACGCCCATTCGAATGTAAAAGTTCCTCACCAAAAGGATAAGGCTCAAACATAATTAATGGACATGCTCCACCTCAAAAATCCAATCTGTATCACTGCTGGACAGAGGCACAGCTTATAAATGCCCTAGGGCAGATAGCCTAGTATGAACCTATGAACCTATGAACTGCATGTAATCAAAACTTTCTCAGATGATTCACGAGAGAAAGATATACTTTGCGGGAATGTCATTTAGTCTTGATAAATGTGCAAAAGCAACATTTAAAACAGGAAATCTATAGTGCCAGGAAAATATCAGTCTGGGACTGACTGCTTTTCCTGTTCTAACATGCAGTTTTGGGGTGATTGACTGGTCCCAAAAAAGTATTGGATGAGATGGACAGGAAAACAAGAAAAATGCTTCCCACTTATCAAATGATAGACAATAATCAGTGTATACCAAGAGTATATATCCCTCATTCTGAAGAAGGTATGAGCCTCCTCAAAAGCTGATTATATGTAATAGATCTACAGTCGTAGGACTGCATACATACCTGGTGACCTCATCAGATCCAAACATAGTTAAAGTTTTGAAACATGAAGAGAACAAGTCTAAGATAACTTCCCTGCTTAGTTTAGCAGAAGCATATTGATATCAAGCAGGAATGGAAACCAAACCAGATGTAGACAAAAAAAAAAAAGAAATTAAGCAGTGAAAAGACCAACAATGTGAGGTACAATTAAGGGGAGTTGCAAAGCTGACCACTTTCAATATTTTATCTGGTTGACTGCTATACTGAAAAAAAAACATGCCCCGTATTCCAACAGCTGCATCCCAGACCAATGATTATCCCTTTGCTGTTTAAAATTCACAGTCTTTCTGTACCAGCAAGGTACAGAATGTCTTCAAACTGATTGGTTAAGGGCACTGCCCTCCTAAAGGCCAGTGAGCATACCCAATCACAATATTCATCAAACATCAGAACCCCTTTTGTTTTCTAAAGGTGTTCCATGGGCTGTTTTTTTTTCTAATTTATGTATAAGTAAAGAAATACAATGTTTCTTTACTAAAACAAATATAGAAAAATGGCCCATGCAAGGTTGCTGGCATGCTTCCTAAGCAGAGAGAGAGAGAGAGAGAATCAGTAATACACTTAAAACATATGGTTTTGAAAATAAAATGAAATTGGGTTTTAAAATCTTATTGGCAGATGATGACCAGCAAAACTTATTGACTGCAATCCCAAAGCTTAATGGAAAAGAAATCTAAAAAATAAAGCTGTTAATTTTTCCAAACATCTCTTAATTTAATGTACAACTTGAAATACTGAAGCAGAATAGCAAAATTATATCACAGATATAAATAAGAGTGTTTTCTTTAAAGCACAGTTTAGATTTTCTGGAGAAAGAACAAGATTTTAAGGAAAGATGTGGAAAGTACAAAAATTTACAGAAACAAAATGAACATCTTCAAAAAGTTCATAAGAAAACCTTTAAAAAAATTAGCATCTTTAAGTAGAGTTGGAAAAGACAATGCATAAATTTGAAAAGTACAAAGACAGAATTGGACCTAGAACCTGGGTGATGGATACAGTATCAAGTTCAGATCCATGTTGAAATTGTAGGTTTACAGAGTCAGAAAGATGAAATATTAGGAGATTGCACATGGTTATGCTATTTATGCTATTGTTGACTTAAAATCAAACTATCAGGATCTGCATATTAAAACCCAGACCCATGGGCCTGGCGGATGAAGCCATGAGTACATCACAAATGGCCCATGTTTGACTAGCAGCACAGGTGTGGAGGGTTGCGTGGAGTAGCATGGGAGTGTGCAGGCAATGCTGGCTTGCCCATCTAATGGGAAGGAAAGTGGCTTTTCTCATGGCAGTTATACTATGAGGAGCCTAGTGAGTCCCATGCTGCGAGTGCTGTGCCTATGGCTCAAGAGGTTAGACACCTCAGAAGCATGCATGCACCTTCAAAAGGCAGCAATAACAAAGCTTACAAAGCTGTTGTGGGGTGTCAAGAGATAGGACAATCCACAGGATGTGCAAAATATTCCTTCTACTTACATCTAGCTGTCGCCTGATTTGGACACAGGCAATTTGTAAATGTTTCATCTCCCAAGCCCCTGCTTACACTTATGAAGGGTACCAGAACTTGTCAGAGATTTTGGCTGCATGGCTAGGCTTAAAAAGGCCCTTGTGATCTTTAGACTTGTAAAAACATATGGAACTATAAACCTCCGCCTTCAAAGTAATGGGCTGGAGGGATTCTAACCCAATGAAGGAACAAATTAATCAGTTATGTGCAGAAAGGGCTGTCACTGGGCTGATCCCATAGCGACACACTCACTCAAACACACACACACACACACACACTATAGACAAACTTCCCACAGTGGCATGGCAAAGTAAATCACTTCATTAAAGCAAAAGCATGTCACCGTGGCCCAGCTTATACACAACACAATAAATCAAAGTATAAATGAAGGAATACAGTTGGCACATACAACTAAGATGAAAATGCTATGTGTAAGGAGATACAAAGATGAAAGAGTGTAGTAAGTATTCATAGTACATGCAGGATCTGGAAGAGTAATTCAAAAAGGATAAGAGGTGTTCTTACTGTGTTGCAGAAAGAGAAAGAAACTCTGAGTAAATGCAAACATTGAAAAATGCACAAAACAGAACATAAATAGGTATGTTAGGCATGCAAAATGAAATAAATTTTCTAAAGCTGCAGGATACACCTAAAAGAATGGCAAGAATATTCTTAGTCTGAATGCTATAAACAGTGACAGATAAAATGTTATAATAGTACAACAGACTAGTGTGACTTTTGTGATCACAGAACAAAGAGCTACAGAATTTGAAGCTGCAGATACTGGCTTAAGTAAAACTGCAGTTTGAAGTGTGTTACAGATATACTTAATATTAAATACAGTGAAATCACAGAGTCTAACCCAAGAGAATATGCACTGGGTCTGATAATAGCTCTAATGAATGCCTACACATATCAAAGTGCAACCATAAAAACAGTAAAAACAACAAAATGGGCTGCAGCTCAGCCTTATCCATCAACCCAATGAGTCTTCTTGCAAATGAAAATTAAGAACATAACCAGTGACCCAAATGCAGCTTACAAAGCAAAATGGTAAAATAATAGCACAGCCTAATATCCATGGAAACTGCACTTCCATGTAAAGAAGCCTTAGGGTGCAGTGGAGACAGACATAGACTAATGTCTGACTGAAGAATGAAAATGCAATTCTGAATTATAAGCTGGAAAAGAATAAACTAGAAAGCAGAAAACTGTGGCCGTGGTCAAGATGGCTAACTGAGACCAGCAATTGGCAAAAGATATGTGATTAAAGGGGTCCACTTTTTAATTTTGAAAGCCCAAAATCTCGAGTTTTGAAATACTGAACTCAAAACATCAAGATTTTGGAATCTCGAAATGAAAAGGTGGAAAAAAAAAGCAACTAAAAGAATGTTTTTGCAGGGGGGCAAGCCCCCCTGCACCCCCTACACCCCCTGCAACTTAAATATACCATCTCCGAGATCGCTCTACAGTGAAGAGAGAGCATTAGTGTTTTTTTCACTGTAGCGCAATCTCGGAGTTGGTATATTTAAGAAAGTAGGTGTGTGGGAGGAGCAGGGGGGCTTGCGCCCTGCAAAAACATTGTTTTACTTGTTTTATTATTATTTTTTTTTTGCTCCACTTTTTAGTTTCGAGATTCCAAAATCTCGACTTTCTAGGACTGTTATTTTCAAAGTCAAGATTTTGAGCTTTCGAAATTAAAACGTGGATCCGATTAAAGACGTTTCTCTGACAGAAAGTAGAATTTTTCACTGTATATTGCCCTTTTGAACTGCATTTTTACAATATCACTGCTTATTTGAACTGTTTCCTTTTCTGAAATTGTTGCACTTTGTTTGCAGTAGCATAGACTAGATTCAGACCTGCTGAATCTAGTTCTGTTTGTATAACTTAAGCACTAGATCAGGCCATCTTTTGTTGGAGAGGGTTCCCCTGCACCCTAGTTGCAGGAGTGCGCAGTTAGAACTCACCTGATTGAAGATTACTGCAACAGAGCTCAATTTTGAGCTATTTTATTGATTAATTTGTTTAAATCAGTTTGCTGTTATTTGCTACATTTGCTACATAAGCACAGCATTTGCGAGGGTTTGTGCTTGTTTGTGCATCGCTCACTGCCGAGCAGTGGTGGGCACTGTTGGTGGTTATAGATGCAAACACTTTTGTGCAAATTTCCCCTTAATACTCTGCTGGTGCTGCATCAGTGAGTTCTCGCTATTGTCCTTCACTGACAGGTGATACATTCAGTAAAGCTCCTGAAGTACCAACACAGATTCTACCCTCTAGCCTTTCATATTTTTAGCCATTTCTCCTGTCCTGTACTTTACCTGGTCCTTCCTGTCCTTTCCCTGACCACATCAACTTAACTAACATTATGGATGGACAACCCAGCCAGCCTGGTTGACATAGGCATCTTGACACAATGTAGCAGTTGCCTTATGGACACTGGCAATCCACTTCAAGTCCACACAAATTCATTATGTGAGAGATGCGTCTATATCAAGAACCTAGAATCCAGGCTCTCTCACTGACTAGTCAATTCATCTGATATTAAGCAGGTTGTCAGCATGTACACCTCACCATCTGCACCTACCAAACCAACAACACATAAATCTACATATGTGGACGTCCTTAACAGAAGCTTACCTAAACAAACAACACATAAATCTACAAATGTGGATGTCCTTAACAGAAGCTTACCTAAACATCAAAGACCTCCCAAACACAAACACAAGCATGATTCACATAATACATCCTCTGCAGAACATAGTACATATAATATATCACACAACAGTGCCTCACCAGTCATGCCCGTAAGGCATAACACAAATACAAACATCTTAGTCACAGGCGACTCAATTGTGAGACACACAGATGCCCCTCTCATCAGACTGGATAAGGAAAAAGTCATGGTCAGATGTCTGTCAGGTGCTAGGATCTGCCACATCACACACTCATGTCTCTCAACAACAGGCACTGTTATGATGCCGTCATAGTTCATGTTGTTGTGAAAGACTCGAGACATACCTCAGTGGGCTATATTAGGAGAGACATAACTGAGCTCTCTGATTATGTGTCTCAGGCAGGTATATCCCTAGCCTTAAGCAGCATTTTAACTATGACTAGGATGATACCTCAGTACAAACAAAAAATGATTGACTTCAACAATTGGCTTAGTTTCTTGTGTCAGTCAAATTGTTACAGTATCTGTCAGCCTGGGATGACATGGTTGACATACCTCAATGCCTTGCCAGAAATGGTCTTCATCTGTCACCTCAGTGATTTTGGTTACTGGCTAAGGCTCTTGCCACCCCATAGTACCTTTTTTAGGCAATGTCATAAGAACAAAATTCCCAATATAAAAATACCCTCTAAAAACAACCTCAAGTTTATGCTACTAAATGCTTGGAATCTAAACCAGAAACTGTACTCACTTGAAGCAATCCTCAACTTGGAAGATAGTGACATTTGTGCAGTCGCTGAGACCTGGTTTAAGGCTGCAGAGAGCACCACAGCTATACCAGGTTACATTTCCTTCCACACATTCAGACCAAAACTGAAGCCATTATAACTAAAGGAGGTGGTTTATTAATATTCATTAAAGATAAATGCACCTCTAGACTGGTTAAACAGCAAGATTTCCTTGAATTACTTCAGGTGCAATTGACTGTAGATAAGACCCCTCTTCAGGTCATTGCCAGCTATAGAACCCCATGAATCAGGACATTCATGCAGCCTACTTGCATCTACTTGAGTCAGTCAAGATACAACCAAACACCTTGATTTTGAGTGACTTTAATTACCCATCCATTGACTGCGTAAATTATAAGTGTTCTCACTCACTTTCCAAAAATGTTCCTGGACTTCATTAACTCCAGTGCCCTGGACCAACTGGTTGACACACCCACAAGGGATCAAACATCCTGGATCTGGTGCTCAGCAACATGGGGACCACTGCACCACCCCCAGTGTGTGGCCAACCCTGGTGAGATCTAACCACAAATCAGTCTCACTAGAAGTAACTGTAACACAAGACTCCCCTTAGCAACAACCAGACTAAAAAACTTCCCCAAGGCCAATTACAACCTTTTACATGTCAGCATAAATAGATTCATAGCCCTTCCCACCACTGATGGAACACACACCTATGCTGAGTTATACATCAATGCTTTATACATGCACCTGTAAAATTGTACTGACTCTGCCATATTTCATAGAACCCAAGCAAGATCTTCAAATAAAAAACCTTCCTGGTAGATAACTGCCATTAATACAATAGGACAAAGAAATTGCTGTCTAAGAGTAGGAAGGAACAGTCTCAAATCTGGAAACACTCCCTCCTCAACTTAAGCAAGCAAACAAGACTTCTAGTGAAGTTCTCCAAAGCTAACTATGATTCCAAATTAGCTTCCCTAGCTATGGATAACCACAAGGCATTCTTTAGTTACCTCTATAACCTCAAGGTAAGGCCCAGATTTGCACTCAACTCATTTCTAATGATACTACTTATACAGAACCTGTGGAGATAGCAAACCTGCTAGCTAACAGGTTCAGTGAAAACTTCACTCCCCTGTCTCCACCACATATACCCCAAAGCATCCCCAACACCTGTCCCCCACCTGGTATCTCTGAGGAGCAGGTGTTAAATGCCATCTCCAAGGCCAAAAACTACAGCCTCTGTGGGACCAGACAACATCCCTGGCTTTATTCTACATGTGTTAAAAAAGGAATTAGCATCACCATTGGGCATGCTTTTCAATCACAGCCTAAGCACTGGCTTCATCCCAGTGGAATGAAAACAGCTACCAGCATCCCTTTGCACAAAGGGGGTACATCCTTGAACCAAAGGACTTTAACTTGGTATGTGACATCAACAGACCCATTAGCCTGACCAGCCTTATCTACAAGCCATGGAATGAGTTATCATGGAACTTATTAACAAAGATATAGGAAATCTTCAAATACTTGACCCCACCCAGTTTGGCTTTGTCAAGGGGAGATCATGCCTGTTAAACTTGGTGGACTTCTTTGAGACAGTCACCAAGGCTGTAGATGAGGGCAAATCTGTGCATATGGCCTACCTAAACTTAGCCAAGGCCTTTAACACCACCCCCTACATAGGCATCATTGATAAACTCACCAAGCTGGGTATCAACCCATATATTGTCAGGTGGGTTGCAAACTGGTTCACTGATAGAACTTATGCTGTAAAAATTGGGGACTCTACCTCCTCCCGCAGGCCTGTAACCAGTGGTGTTCCACAGGGATCAGTTTTAGGACCCCTATTGTTTGCAATCTACTTCTCTGAAGTACAGGCTAAAACTAAAGGTTTTTGGCTGACAAAGTTTGCTGATGACTGCAAAATGGTGTAATCACTGAAACCCCTAACAATGCCAACGTCCTTCAAGAAGGGCTTAGGAAGATTAATAATTGCTGCCAAAGGCAATGTCTTAAACTTAATGCAAAAAATGCATTATCATGACATTCAGCAAGGGTGATGTTCTTGCAAACTACCACATCAATAGCAATACCCTAAGCACACAGTCAGTGGTGTGAGTCCTGGGTGCACAGGTCAACAGCAACCTTACCTTCAATCTCCATGTCTCCACAATGGTAAGAAGGGCATTTTATATTCCTCATCTCATAAGTAAGGGCATTGCCTACAGAAAAAAAGAGGTTATAGCCCCCTGTACTCTTCCCTCATCAGACCAATAATACAGAACAACTCTCCCTTTGGTATGTTCCTTTCCAAACACCTGCAGCAATTGGAGATACCACTGAGATTCCTTACAAAGAAAATTCAGGGTATTCAAGATCTGTCTTATGCAGATAGACTGAAATCATTGTCACTTTACTCTGTGTTGTATAGACTGCTCAGAGGAGACCTGTGACCTGCATGTAGAGCAATCTCTGACCCAGCTTTAAGGGCACTGGGATCATTAGCCTAGTAACCTCCTTTGATATTATGAATATATAATAAAAAATAATAACATTTGGAGATATTTGTTAGTTAAATGTATTCATTGATAGCCAAAGGAAAAAATATATATCTTGAAGTTCTTCAAAATCTATAATTTTCCTGTCAGAATTTCAGCTGTTTTGTTAAGAGAGAAGATACTTCAACATGAGCCACTCAAGAAATGGTACTTAATTCTTGTATAAAAGAAGACATTCAGTCAATAATATCTAGTACACAGGAGGTATTACAAACTGGATACCAAATTATAAAGTTTCAAAGAAGACACCATAAAGAAGATGGAACATTTAGAGATTCTTATGAAACATCAACATACAGAAATCAACAGTACTGAAGAAGCTTTAAGTAATTATGAAAGTAGAATAAATGAAGGTGAGTCTCAGACTGAATATCTTTTAAAACAATATAACTGGCTCATAGATAAAGTTCATGATTTAGAAAAAAGACTAAGAAGAAATAACATTAGAATTTATGTTATACCTGAAAAATATCAGGGAAACAATACAAAAAAACTTCTTAACAACCTGGCTACATAAAGCATTAAATCTACCTGAAACTTTATCTTTTGAAATTGAAAGGGCACATAGATCTGTGAAAGCACCTTCACAGAAGGAAAACTCACTACCACCTTCAATTATAGCTACGTTTATGCCAAGCTTTGAAAAAGACTAAATATTAGAACAGTAAGGTCCAGCCCACCTATTAAAATAGGTCAACATGTAGTCAGATTTGACAATGATTATTCCAGTAAAGTAATAAGTAAAAGAAAATCCTGTTTACCAATAATAAAGGAACTTAAAAAGGGCAATATTAAAACCACTTTGGTGTGTCCTGCAAATATCAAATTATTTCTTTCTGAATTAACTAAAATATTTGACATGCTGGAGGAAGCATTCTCTTTTAACAATAAAATCCTTAGTAATAACAAAAAAAGAGTGGAATAGTTTATCCCTCAAGAGACAGAGTGAGCTGATTTCCTGGAAAATTGCTTCTAAAATTAACAAGCTTCAAAACAAGTGACCTTTATTCTCTGATTGCAGAACTTTTATTATCTGAAACAAATAGGTTTGTATTGGACTTTCAGATGCAAAACATATGTAAGTGTGTATTATATTTTAAACTAAAACATTTTTTATGATAAGGAATATAAATGGCTAGTTTTATTGTTTCAGCATATTTACAGTGAAAGATGTAATATATTTAATTTAACTAAACTTATAAATATATTTCTAAACGTTAAATACTTCTTGTAAGAGAATGTCAATAAATATGCAATAAAATGGGTAACTTTAAGACTGTATAAGTTAAGAATTTTATTCTTTTTATTTAACTTTGATTGGTATGTACATTGCTGGATTAACTGAATGTCATATCTAACTTATATGCTAATTAGAAGTTTTAAAGTGCTGATGATTTTGTTTCCTTTGTTCTGTGTAACACATTTTTTCATAGGTCATTTATGAAGCAAGCAACACTTAAAGAAAGTTTGAGAACAAAAGAATGCTCCAGTTTTGTCAGAATGCTGGATTCTTGCTTGCCTACTTGAGCTGTTCTGAGGAAAATCTACATAAAAGTTCATCAATGGTGTCTGTGAAAACAGAAAGAACTTTCTTTCTTTCAAGTATATACATGTAAGAAAGTTTCTCAAACTTCTCTAAGAAATGAAGAATTATAGGTTCATAGGTAGGTACTAGGCTATTGGCCCTAGGGCCTATATAAGCCTAGCCAAATGGTACCCTGGCTTTTGCCAACCAGGAAAATTATTTTCCTGAGCCCCTGTCAAGCAGAACCACATAAGTGATCCCCGGGGTGAATTTCCAATCTCCCATCCAATCATCAAGATTTTTCTTGTAGAGTGCTAATGAGGAGCTTTGTTTGATATAGATAGGTAGTTTGTTACAGAGTATGGGAAGTCTCTGGGACAGGAACCTATCCCTCCAGCATGCCCTGTTCATTGTGGTGACAAGGTTTAGGTCCCTAGAGCATGTAGCTTGGAGGGATTGGGATTTTTTACGTGGAGCATGTCCAACAGCTCTGGGTTTGACATAGCTTTGTATGTTAGGCAGAGATCGCCTCTGAGTAGGCGATATGTGACAGAGTAAATCTGGAGTTTTTTGAGACGGTCTGTATAAGGCATCTGTTTGAGGCTGGTAATCCTCTTTGTGAGGTATTTCTGCGGCCTTTCCAGTTGTTGTGGATGTTTTGTGAGGTACATACCAAAAGGGGCGTTGTACTCTATAATGGGTCTAATGAGTGATGAGTAGAGGGGAACAATGACCTCTTTTTTCCTGGATGAGAAACCTTTTGTGATGAGGTGTGCTATGTAGAAGGATTTCCTGACTACCGTGGCAATGTGATTATCAAAGAAGAGACTACTGTCCACCTGTGTCCCAAGGTCTCTTATCACACTTTCGGTGTTAAGTAGACTACTGCCTATGTGGTAGTTCAAGGGTAGAGAGTTTTTACCAAAAGGAATGCCAATGCAATTTTTGGCATTGACCTTGAGGCCATGGCTTTGACACCAGGCATCTGTCTCAGCGAGGCCCTTTTGTAGGATGTCCACATCTTTATGAGTTTTGATTATGGCTCCTAGTTTGCAGTCATCTGCAAACTTTGTTAGCCAAAGACCTTCTGTGTTAGCCTGTACTTCAGAGAAGTAGATACCAAACAGGAGAGGACCTAGGACTGAACCCTGTGGTACTCCACTTGTCACTGGTCTGAAGTTGGATTTAGAGTCTGCTACTTTCACAGTGTGGGTTCTGTCCGTGAGCCAGTTGGCAACCCATCTTGTGACATAGGGATTTGTACCTAGTTTAGTGAGTTTGTCTATAATTCCAGAGTAGGCGACGGTGCTGAAAGCCTTGGCGAGATCTAGATAGGCTGCATGAACCACCTTACCCTCATCTACGGCTTTGTTGACCTCTTCAAAGAAGTCAATCAGTTTAGGAGACATGATCTGCTTTTTACAAACCCGAACTGGGTAGGGTTCAGAGTTTGGAGATTATCAATGTCATTGTATAATTAGTAAAACTAAAGCTATAGTAATGTTTTATATTGAGCTTTTGCTGATATATAATTTGCTTACATTTTGCTTAATGTTAATAGCTTAAGCTGTAGTGTTTTTAACTCTATTTGTGCATATTAATGGAAATAAGTAAATTTAGATGTTTGCTGCCAATTAGAGCAGTTTAAAAGAATTAAAAAGAATGAGAACCCTACAGAGAAATTTAACAGCTGCTGTGTGCTGTGAGTTGTAATTTTCACCTGTAATCAAATTCTGTCAGGATGAGAAGCTTAGATCAGAATGGCAGTTCACAACAGCTAAAAGCACACATTCAAATTAAACAAGCAGGAATTATTTTATATATATTCAAGATTGCTTAGAATACTAGAATTAATAAGAAGAGTAAAGATCTTTTGAATTATACGCAAATTCATAAAGAATGAAATATCTATTTATAAGATTAATAAAAGAGCAGTATCAGTATGTTAAGAAACATATACACATAATAGAGAGCTGATTATAAATAACTCTTCGGTGGAAGATTTTAGAAATACAAGTTATATAATGAGGTAGAATATTGGTGGGAAAATAAGACAGAAAAATATATATTTAAATAAACTGGTTATAAGAAAGATATGTATTACATCTACCCGCATATGGCTGAAATGTGAATGTGATCTCATATAATTTACATACAAAATCATATAAAATATTTGAAAATAATCTGAAAGTTGAAATTTGAAGCTTGGACATGTGAACTTTGAAACGTTTTGCATATTGTATATTGCTAGATTCACTAAGACTACCTAAAATAACTAATTTCGTAAGTCAGAACTGAAATTTGAGTGTTATATTGCTGCATCAGTACATCCGATTTGACAGAAAGTAAAGTAGATTTTTTCAACATGTTTGAACCTGCTAAGGGAAAATGGGATTTGAATTAAGCACATTGTAACTTTTGAATACAATACAGGCTCCAAATATTTTTTTGACTCCATAGAAGTAGCAAGACAATCTCTTTCACCTCAGTAATGTGCATATTTTTATGAAGTAGTTTAATAAGCAAAAGGAATTTTAAATATTTTGATATTTGTCATGTTGAGTGTTACATAATTCTGAGATATAGATAATTGCACTTTAAAAATTAATTCAGAGCTTTTGTTAGATCTACAAAATATGTGTATCTTTTAGTATGATGACTATATTTGTGCATTGATTTCCCTTGTGTATAACAGTTTAGTATGATAAGATTATCTGCCCCCTGTAAGTTTACAGATATCTTTATCTCTTCAGGTTCCACTCAGTTCTACTTATTTATTTAGAGGTTTGCTTATAATATTGTTGAATGAGAAAATAATTTAGGAATGTTTAATATATAATTGATACTACTATTATATAAATAGGTATATTGTACTATTTGTTGGATTATTTAATATTTGTGATTAATAGAAGAAGATTATTAAACGTTTAAGTAATAATAGGGGAAATACATATAAATGGTATATAACTATATTAATAGTCTCTTATTATTTTGACATATATAATATTATATTAATTATTTGTAACTCACAGTGATTCTTGGATAGTTTTTTGATGATTCTTCCCAAGTTCCCACTGATAGGCAGGTCATTAGATTCTTGACAACCTTCTCTTTGGATTCTCATTTCATCAAGGAAATCATAATTAAAAACTGGGGGTTTATTTTAGATGACCGTGCATTAAGAAGAACTTTTGGTCAAGTGTCCCAGTTTACTTATAGAAGAGGTTTAAGCTTGAAAAATTTAGTAGAGAATCCCAAAAAAAATAGTGAAGTACACACAGGCATTGTTTAAATGTGGTAGATGCCATCAATGTAACTTTGTTAAAGTTACAAGAAAGATAATTATTAGAGAATATATATTGGATGCTAAATTCAATTGTGATTCTCAAGGGGTGGTCTACGCAGCTGTCTGTGACCACTGTGAGGCTTTCTATATAGGGAAAACCGAAAGGAAAATTAAACAAAGAATCTATGAGCATGTATATAGTATCAATAATTCTTAGGTTTATCATACAATCTGTTGTGGTGGATTAAGTGGACTTTAAGCCATTCAGTTGCCGTTTTACCCAGTTTAAATAGAGGATATATTATATTCTTGCAAGACACTCACTTGATAGATAAAGATTTACAATATTTAAATAACTTAGGTTACAAAATTTTATCATCTGCTTCTTTTAAGAAAAAGAGGAGAAGGAATGCTATACTTTGGATAAAATCTACTGCAATGTCCAAGTTCATGGAAACCATTAATGATCCCAAAAGGATATATACATTTGTAATAATTAAATATAATGGCAAACTCTATACACTAACTAATGTTTACTGGGTCCCTGGAATAGGTGCAGAAGTGACTAAAGATCACTTAATCTTACTACAATGTCATTGGAAGGATAGTTTAATTTTAGCAGGGGATTTTAATGCATATCTAGTATAGAAGATACAAGTGAACTGAAGAAAGCTAACATACTGGCATCAGCTAAAGCACTAAACAGATGGATTAGTAGTAATAATTTAGATGATTTCATAGTAAAAGCAGAAGACAAGTCATTGTCCTTAACTCAATACTCTTATGCACATGGGATGCTAACTAGAAATTATATGATTGATGCCTCTACAGATTTACTTAATCAAGTGAATTATTTAAAAACTATTCCCTGTCCTTTATCTGATCATAATGCACTAAGTATTAATATATGAATGGGCATAAGGACATTTTAGATTATTTATAGAATCCCAGTATATATGATGAAATTGAAAGAATTTAAGAGTTACCTTAAGGGACAAATCAATTATTTTTTATATTTGAATATCTTAAAATGCATATTAATGGTAGAATGGGAAGATGGGCTAGTAAAACAAAAACGTGGGATAAAGAGTTGTTAGAAATACATGAGGAAATACACAAATCGATGTTTGAATAAAAACAAATTAGATAATACTAAAGTCATTAAAAAAATAATGACAAAATAGTCTTAACACTTAAAGTGGAGATAGCTTTAGAAAAAAATAAAATTGCACATTTATGCTATGACTTCAAGAAATCTACATAGATTAGCTAACAGAAGTAAGATGTTAAGCAAAAAGGCACAAATTAATAATATCCAAAATCCTCACACTAATAAGCTTCATTCAGACATAAAGGAAATTCGAATACTTTTTAAAAAAAATCCTTGAGGTTCTTAATAATGATAAATATAATAATCCTGATGATTACAAAACTGACAAGTATTTAAAGAAAAAATGTTACTAATAAAATTAGTATCCAACAAATATCTCTGTTGAATAAGCCAATTACCCTAAAAGATGATAAAGAAACTTTAAAAAAGAGAAAATGGTAAAGTTCCAGAGTTAGATGATTTAAATATGGAATTATAAAGTGTGCTTCTGCTAAATATTTTACAACTGCTGAGTGACATCTTCAGGATAATTCAAAGTGACAAAATAATTCCTCCATCATGGATATTTTCTGTAATCTCACTTAAACATAAACAAAGAAAGAATAATAAATTAGTTTTCTCATATAGACCTATTTCATTTTAAATGTAGATTATAAAATATTTATTTCCATCTTCTCTACAAGATTAAGATACATAGCAGATTAATTTATAAAGATTATACAGGATTTATAGTCAATACATTAAACTATGATAATATAAAAAGGGTAGCAACTATTTTCAATTTAGCTAAAGGAATGAAAAAGAAATTACCCTTGTTAGCTTAGATATTGAGAGAGCTTCTGATTCTGTAGATTGGGCCTACTTGTTTAAAACTTTAGAAGCAGCTGCATTTCCGGAAAAATACATTGGAATAATAAAAAAAGAACTGGATAGAGACTCCAAAGTATATGTTAAAATTAGGATCTTACATTTCTTAAGGATTTATTTAAAAAACAACACAAAGTAAAGATGTCTTTTGTCCCCTCTACTATTTACATTAGTTATTGCACTCTTGGCTAATAGTATAAGAAGCAATGAAATAAAATGATGGAGTCTCAACTGACAAAGATTGTCAATCTAAAATACAGCTTTTTGCAGCTGATATTTTACTAACTATAAGAGATATAAGTTAGTCAGTTGCAGAAATAGATGAGAAAATTGAAAAATTTCAAGAAGTATTGCTATTGAAATTTAATTATAATAAAACTGAAGCTTAGTGTTAAATAAATTACTAGATAGTATGTTTGAAGAAAAATATAAACTGAGAAGGAAAAGAACTAAAATATTTAGGAATAAAAATCTATCTATAATAATAATAAGGCTATTAATAATAGTTTTGAAGGAATAATTGAAGAAGTGTTACTTCTTATTAAAAATGGAATGAACATTTTTTTTACTTTTGAGGATAGGTTAGTACTTATTAAAATGATTATATTACCCAATATTTATATATATATATATATATATATATATATATATATATATATATATGCATATAAACACTTTATAATCTCAAAATACTGAAATGTCGAACTTTAGTATCTCGAGACTACAAAGTCGAAGTTTGAAAATAGCGAAAGTGCATAATCGTGAATTTGAATATCTCGAATCTGCGGTTATGACTTTTACGCTACATAATGTCCAGGATTGTATGTGGATGGTGTACGGTGCCATGTGTGGATTTAGGTGTTATGTCAGGTGAGTGTTTTTATGGGTTTTGGATGGGAGTTTGAGTGCATGTGAGTGTGCTGATATGTATATTGTGTGTGTGTGTGTGTGTGTGTGTGTTTGTGTGTAGAATGTGGGTGTGGGGGTATGGTGGGCTTGCCCCCCTGCTTATTTGTGTTGTAGGTTTGTGGATGTGTGTTGTTTTATTTGTTCATGTAGTGATGTGGGTGTTGTGGTATATGTGTGGTCTGGTGTATCCTGTGTTTTAGGTGCTTTGAATTTTGCAGTTTTGGGCTTCGTGGTTTTGGTGTTTCGGTGTTGTGTGGATTCAATTTCATGGTCTCGAAAAACTGAAATTCGAGATTTCAGTATTTCGAGATTATGAAGTGAATCTATATATATATATATATATATATATATATATATATATATATATATATATGGGTCCATGTCAGATGGACGAAAACCCAGATTACTGACGACCACATCACTGAGATGACATCACCAACATGCATCCCTGACAACGGTAAGTCAAAGTATTACAGAATGGAATACATTCCCGTTCCCATAATACATTCCAAAAACACAGCAAAATGTGTATAGCAGGGGGGCAAGCCCCCATGCGCCCCCACACCCCCCTACATAAATATACCAACTCCAAGATTACACATCAGTGAGGGAATGGGGATAAATCCCATTCTGCATTACTCACCATTGTTGGGGATGCGTTTCATTGCCCATGTCATCTCGGTGATGTAGTCGTCGATAAACTGGGTTTTGGTCCATCTGACAGGTACCTATATATATATATATATATATATATATATATATATATATATATATATATTGCATTCAATAGCTTTAACACTTGACAAAAAAAAAAAAGAAAATGGAAAAAAGTGTTAGCTTCATTCCTATGGTATCCTAAAAAGCTAAGAATTGGTTATAGAAATTATATAAGATTATGGGAAGAAGGTGGTATTAACTTCCCAGATGTAGAATCTTATTATATTGCTGCAAATTTTAATTCTTATATTCTGGATAGACTCAGCTTACACTATGCAATGGAAAACCATTCAGGACCAGATTTTACTAAATTCTTATAAGTTTATCAGATATGACAAATTAAAAATCTGTAACAATCCTTTCACTTGGTTAATAAAATTTATCTTAGAAGGAAATTCATTTCAATGTTTTGACTCTGCATATATGAAATCATTTCTTAAAACAGTTAAGAAATATGTTTTTAAAATGCCATTAATATCAAAATAGACTTTTTTGTGCTTTCCCACTGTACACACCTCTAGATTTAAGGAGACTCAGAATAAAGTTAAAATGAATTTATTAAAAATGAATGGATTAGTATTATAGTCTAATTGCTTTGAAAAAGGAAAAGCTAAATTTCCAGAATATTTAATGAAAGATTATAAGACTGATAAATCTGTTAACCAAGTAATATTATCTATCAGTAAGAAATGAGATGAATTTGTAGATAGTAAGAGTGTAGAGGAACATAATGCTTTCCTTCCATTATATGAATATATGAATATTATGAAAGACTGAGCTACAAAGGAAGCTTGTCCAATTTATATATGTTAATTATAAATTATAATAATATTAATAATGTTGATTTAAAATTCTAGAACATTTTCAACAGTAGTGGACTGAGTAACTCAATAGATGGTAAGAATAAAACTTTGTTACTTAAATCTGTTAGTCAAACTTCTTTAAGTTTATACCGGAAAGTTTTTATGTGGAGATATATAGATAGAACATGTATTACTCCCTATGAAATCTCCAAGTTTAGTTCATAGGTTCATAGGTTCATAGGTTAGTACTAAGCTAACTGCTCTTGCGAGCCATTTTAAGCCTAGCCCAATTATCCCTTAAACCCTGCACCTTGTGTTTGTAAGGCAAACACCTTAACCATTAGGCCACCCTCCCAACCCCTAGTAAAATGTTTCTCCAGTTTGTTGGAGATGTAGTAAAGTTGTGAAAGCTGATTACATACATGTTTTGGAGTGTAATAAATACAATTTATATTGGGAAGAGATAAATATGTTTTTAAGGGGTTATGGTCTGATAATTTTCAATTAACTAGATCAATAATACTGATGAATGTTCCACTTCCTTTATCTGTAAAGGTCAAACAACAACAGATCTTCTGGAGTCTACTGGCAGTAGCTAGAAACGTTATTACAAAAAAAAAGACTGGAAATCTAATTTGGTTCCCACATTCAAAGAATTTTTAAATTTAACAGAAATGCTGTGTAAAATTGAAAATGAAGTGATCCAAATAAGATCTATGAATCATACTAAGACTTTCAGTGGTTGAGATAGCCTTGAATTGTTGCTGTTGAAACACCAAGACTCTTAATGTGTTAATTTTATATTATACAACTCCCCCCATTAATATTCAAAAATGTGCATGCTGATTGGTTGGCGTGCACGTTGTAAATCAGAGTTATAGTAATGGAAAAAGGTACGGTCGCCCGGACTTTTTCCATTACTATAACTGTTTTTTCTCATTGTTTCGCTATGTTAAAAGAGTAACAACAGAGATTCTCCGTTGCTTTTTTTAAAGCTGTCTCGCTATGTTAAACTCCTTTAACACAGTGAGACAGTTTGTAAAAAGCAATGGAGATCTTGCTTTCTCCGTTGCTTCTTTCAAAACTGTCTCGCTATGTTAAATGGGTTATAACATACTGAGACAGCTTTAAAAAAAGCAATGGAAATTCTCTGTTGCTTTTTTTAAAGCTGTCTCGCTATGTTAAACCCATTTAACATAGCGAAAACAGTTTGTAAAAAGCAACGGAGATCTTGCTTTTGCCCACAGTTCTGATGTACTGCATAGGCATACACATGCGCAGTACATCAGAACTGATGCAGAATACCAGACAGCTGCGGAAGGGCAGCAAGGAGGCATTATACAATGCCATTATTTAAGAAAAGTAATTATTTTTTTTCTTAAATAATGTCACTGATAATAGTAATAGTAATGCTGGATTTACCCACGGTTGGTTTTGTTTGGTCACTTGGGCTTCGCCTTCGTGAACAAACCACGCCAACCGTGGGTAAATCCAGCATTACCCACACCCAGGCATGGGTTATTGCTATAATATTACCTTGATGATTCAATGTATTCCTAACATTGTATAACAGTATGTGATGTTGAATGTCTTCCTTTCTGTTTATATATTGTAAATATGCTAATTAAAAACAATTCTTAAAAAGCAGAAAACTTGAGCTTAAATTAATTCTAGCTCAGTCTTGAATAACTTCTGTTAACCAAGACCCAGAAAGAGAGATCATATAATGACAACTGCTGATAAATGCACAATGCGGAGGGTGTGTGAAAATGGACATCATATCCAAGAAGACTCCTAACATGAAGTTTCTAAATTTTCTAGGATGAATAGATATTTAACACAGCAAACAATGCAACTCAATAAACTTGAAATACAGGTATGCAACCTTGACAAGAACATTACATTAAAGCTACACATCCTTTAATAGAGGAAATGATATTTAAACAGTGTTGACATAGACTTTAACCCAGCTGAAAATGATTCATCAAAGAACCCACTGCAGACGGACCAGAACCCGTGCAATAAATCTAGTATTTATCCAGTATCACTGCATGGAAATTGCGTCAAGGTTCAGAGTGAAAAGTTGCTGCTGTGCAATCAACTGGGAAAAGTCCAGAATGAGGGAACTAGTAAATAGAAGATCAGTGATACCTTAAAGACAAAACTCGTTACAGCTGTGTGATGCCTCCAGGCATTTTTGCAGTTACATCCTACTGACATCTCTAGGCGTCAAATATGTTTGTTCGCATTTGCATTAATAATTCCAAAATCATGCTACATACAAGATTCAGAAGATTTCATCTTAGACCTTACACAATGACAACCACACCTGTGTTTATATTTAACTCTGGCCTTCTGCAGATAAACAGATATTGAATATTATCTTTATACAATTTATTTGGGTCTATATTAGTTTGCCAAAATGTCTTTTCTGTGAACATGTATTTGTCGACCCTTATTCAGTGAAAATCACTTTTGCGATTTGCTGAATATTCTAAGGGTAAAGAAGTAGTTGGCCAAGTACACAACTTTGCCCTTTTCTCCACTGTAGTGCAATATCAGACTTGTTATATATAGTTGGGGGTGTGGGGGTGAAGTTTCCCACTTGAGTGGGTTCAATTTAACAAGATTTAGGTCCACTGAGCTACAAGGCAAGTATTTCTTTTCCCATGGATTATTCAGCGAATCGCAGAAGTGATTTTTGCTGAATAAGGTTCGACAAATACGTGTTTGCTGAAATTGCATTTCAGTGGACTAATATAGACCCTTTATTTGTATTATTATAGTGTTTAAATTTCTCTAAATAGCTCAAAAATCAAGTGACACAGACAGAACTGCTTAGCCTCACAGCTATAGTAAGAAAATGCTGCTGGCATTATGTGTGTTGCTTTAATGGTTACTGAGATGTTATAAGCTGTTCGTACAACATTATATAATTCATTTGCACTGTTTTTATTGTGGATTATAAAATTTGGATTATAAAATTTGGTTTAAGACCAAGAATTGAATGAATGCAACCATTATATAGGTGACTTTGTGCTGAACACTTTGTCATTTACAGTTTTCAGGTAATACTTATGGTTCTATAGATATGATAGTTTTTGTTTGAACTGTAAGGCAATAACTTCATTATTTAAAAGGTTTAGTCCACACCCACTGAGAGTTTGAGTACAGACTCAAAAGTGCTCCATTACTGGTAACGAGTTAATATCTGAAATGCCACTGAACATGAAGAATCAAAGGAATCCAGAAAAGCAAATGGTGCATGTGTAATAAAAGAAATGCATTTGCATAAAAAAGATGTGCAACAAAAGAATTGTGAGACGGGAATACAAGCTATAGAGTATAAACATGATTTGTTGCACTTTTTGTGTGCTATAGCATAGACTAGATTCAGACCTGCTGAATCTGGTTTTGTTTGTTAAACTCAACACTAAATCAGGCTATCTTTTGTTGGAGAGGTCCCCCTGCACCCTTGTGGCAGGAAAATGCAGTTAGGACTCATCTGATTGAAAGTTGCTCTGAAAGGGCTCAGTTTTGAGCTTTTTTTGGTTAAATTGTTTAATTCAGTATGCTCACTGTTGCATTTGCATGGGTTTATGCTTGTTTTACCACAGCTCCACAGAGTTAGGTGGCCAGCCACTGCTCTGCTGTAGTCATCTCTTTACAGTTAGTGGACCTCTGGGTAATATCTTTCACTACCGAGCAGTGGGGGTAACCACTTTCAGTTACAGATGCAAAAACTTCAGTAGATACATTTTCCATTAGTAGCTGCCTGTGATCTGGCTGAGAAGTTCTTTAATTGTGCTTAGCTGCTCAGAGAGCACCTCAGCTGCACATTTACCCATTAAACAGTCCCACAACTACCAAATCTACAATAGTATCATACCATTTACAGAACCTCCACTAGTATATATGCTTTTAGAGCACTTCATTTGTATAGACCCTGTTTAGAGCAACCAGTTGTACCGCACACCTCCATTTGCTCTCCCCACTTTGAAAACAGGATTTAACCTAGCATTATGGATGGCCAGTTTCCCTCCATTTCTCCTACCAACCTGATTGACATGGTTATCCTGAGACAGTGTAGCAACTGCCTCATGTATACTGACAACCTTCTACTCCTAAATCACCAAGTACAGTTTGTGACAGATGCATCTACACTAAGAATCTGGAATCCTTGCTCTCTCTTGTCCACAGAACACTAACATGGAACAAGTTGTCAGCTCACATACTGCACCTCCTATGTAAACCCATGCACTCAACACATAAACCATCACCAGAACCCTACCTAAACACCAGAGACCTTCCAAACACAAACATGCTACACCTACTACAGCACATACAGTACTCAATAAACATAAAGATACAAACACCAGTGTCTCACCAAATAAGCCCCTAAGGCAAAGCACATCTAAACCAACATTTTCATTCATAGGTGACTCCATTGTGAAACACACAGATGTACCACTCACCAGGGTGGTAAAGGAGAAGGTTACGATCAGCTGTCTATCAGGTGCCCGGATCCATCAGAACACACATGCACTCAAATCTCTCAAGAAAAAGTACAGTTATGAATCTATCATAGCTCATGTTAGTGAGAATAACTTGGAAATACCTCACTGGACTACATGAAGAGAGACATGATTGAGTTCTATGCACCAGAGAAGTATGTCACTAACCTTGAGCAGCATTCTACCTTCACCTAGAACGATGCCATAATATAAACAAAAAAAATGATTGACTTCAACAATTGACTTAATTTCTGGTGCCATTCTAAGGAATCCAGTTCCTGTCAGCCTGGGATGACATGATTGATAGATCATGGTGCTTTGCCAAAAATGATCTTCACCTGTTAGTTCTAGGCTTTTGGTTACTGGCTAAGACATTTGCCTCCCCCATAGTGCCTTTTTTAGGCAAGGTCTCAAGAACAAAATGTACAAAGTGAAAATATCACTCACAAATAAAGGTTATACAGTTAAATGCTAGGAGTTTAAATCAGAAACTGCACTCTCTAGAAGCACTCTTCTCCCTGGAGTATATTGACGTCTATGCAGTCACAGAAACTTGGTACAGGACCGCAGAGAGTACCCCGGCTTTGCAGGCTACAATGCCTTCCACACATTCAGACCGCAAAATGAATGTGTGTAAACCAAAGGAGGAGGAGGATCTATCTTCATCAAAGGTAATACAGCTCTAGACTGGTTAGACAGGAAAACTCCATGGAGTTACTGCAAGTTCAACTAACTGTGGGTAAGACTCCCCTTCAAGTCATCATTGGCTATAAGCCCCCTTTAATGAACCATGGCACCCACGCTGTTTATTTGGATCTACTTAAGTCAATAAAATTACAACCAAACACTCTAGTATCCCTCCATTGACTGGGAAACTTATAAGAGCATGAACATGCTCTTACAAAGGTTCCTGGATTCTGGTAACACTAATGCACTGAAACAAATAGTATGTAACACCACATGGGCTCAGATATTCTCGACCTGGTCCTCACCAACATGGGTGACTGTTGCATCACCACAAGTATATGATCCTCACTGGTTAAATCAGATCATAAATCAGTCACATTTAAAGTAGCTATAACACCTGAGCTCCTCTTAGGTGAAAGCAGGCTAAAAAAATTCACCAAAGCTGATTATAACTTACTAAGAAATGGCATAAATAACTTCTAAACTCCTGTTTTCACAGATGGCATTGACAACTACCCTAAGGTATACACAAATGTCCTGTACAAACACTTATATAAATATATTGACACAGCTGTACCTGATAGGATCAAAACGAGATCCCCAAGAAAAAAAAAAACAAGCCTCCCTGGTGGATATCTAGCAATAATAAGATATGCAACAAGGGGAAGAAGTTGTTGTCTAAGAATAAAAAGGAGAGGTCCCAGCACTGGAAGAACACACTCCTCTGCTTGAACAAATAAATAAGACAACTTGTAAAATCTTCTAAGGGGAACTTTGAAAAAAAATTAGCAGCCATAGCTAAGGATAACTATAAGGCATTCTTCAGCTGTATCTGTAACCTAAAAGGCAGGACCCAGACATGTGCTGAATAAGCTGTAGATGGCATTACACACACACACTGATCCTGTGAAAATAGTTAACCTATTAGCTGACAGGTTTGGCAAAAAATTCACTCCCCTGTTCCCTCCAAACACTCCACAAAGCATTCCCTCTACATCTCCCTCACCTTGCTTCTTCAAAGAGCAAGCCATTAATGCTCTCTCCAAGGCCAAAAACACAGCCTCTATGGGACCAGATGGCATCTCAGGTTGCATTTTAAATGGTCTAAAACATAAGTTAGCAACTCCATTAGGTACTCTGTTCAATCACAGCCTGAGTACTGGTTTTGTCCTGCTGAATGAGAAGCAGCAACCATTATCCTCCTTCATAAAGGGGGTGCAGCAACAGATCCTTGGAAATACAGACCCATAAGCTTAAGCAGCGTCACCTGTAAGGCCATGGAACAAATCATCATGGACCTTATAAATAAGAATATAGGTGATCTTCAAACCCTTGATCCAAAACAGTTTCATTTTATCAAAGGCAGATCATGCCTGTTAAAACTGGTGGACCTCTTCAAAAACATCACCAGAGCCATAGACAAAGACAACTCTGTGCATACAGCTTACCTTGATTTAGCTAAGGCATTCAACACAACCCCACATGCAAGCATCATTGATAAACTCTCCCAGATGAATATCAACCCTTATGTTGTCAGGTTGGTGGCTAACTGGCTCACCGACAGATCACACTCAGTCAAAGTTGGGGACTTTACCACAACCAGCAGACCTGTCACCATTGGGGTTCCAGAGGGGTCAGTGCTGGCCCCCTTATTGTTTGAAATATACTTCTCAAGCATTCAGGCCAAAACAGAGAGGCTGTGGCTAACTACATTTGCTGACAACTACAAATTAGGTGTAATAATTCAATCCCCAGATGATATCAATATACTACAAGAGGAGAGAACTTTCACAAAACAATGATTGGTGCCATAGCCATGGACTCACACTTAATGCAAAAAAACACATCATCATCCCCATCTGTAAAAATGATATCCATGCAGGCTATCATATAAGTAATAATACCCTAAGTAGCAACTCAGTAGTGAGCGACTTTATTTATTTATTTACATTTGTTTAAAGGGAAAGTCCAGCTGGGCTGATGCCCATTTTCTGTGAAGGCCCAGTCAGAAAAAACTCCACTTACAAAGAAAACGTCTATATAAAATTTACAGTATGTAGAATATGATATATTAGCACAGATCATTATGTGGATACATTCACAGAACTGTTTATACAATGTTTACCATTTTTGATAGATGCTTGATGCTATATTTTAACGGAACAGAATTACATTGTAATGAAGCACAGTTCATTGTTTGGATACATTTCTAGAAAATATGTTTATACAATGGATTTTGATAGAAGCTTGTTAGCATATTTTAGGAGTAGAAACAGTACAGCACGTACAGAGGATAATACAACAAACTTAGAAGATATGAGTAGAAATTCTAGTCAGTAAGTTGACAGAGTCTACAATTAGTAGGTGAGCAATTTCAGTTTTCAATTAAGCATTCTGTTAGTTGAATTGAGGTATTTATATCTTACAATTAAGTATTCTAACAAAAGTTATAATAGTTACAGCATATATGGAGTATAGGGAGTGGTGAGAGGTAGGTTTAACCTGGACGACTACATGTGCAGAGCCATGTAATTTTAAAGTGACATTTGAGTAGTATTTTAAAGTTAGAGAAGTTTGGTACTGATCTGATTCTGGTAGTGTATTACATATGTTTGCTACATGACTGGAGGAAAGAGACTCCCCAGCTGTATTCTTAGTTTGGAAACTGTTAGTAAGGTTTTGTTGGTAGAGCAAAGAGAGCTGTTGTTGGCATAGGGTGTTGTTAAATGTTGAATGGCTGATGTCTTGTGTGAATGGTAGAGTATTCTGTGGGCCATGATCTGTTGATTATTTACAAGCATGTGGGGTAGTTCTAACCAGGAGAGTTCTTTTAATGAGAGACTGTGGTGAGTCCTATATGTACAATTAATGGAAAACTTTATTTTATTGTATTAAATTTCTAGCTTTTCAAGGTCAATTTTCCTGAGGTTAGTGAGAATGGGGGAGGCATAGAGAAGGGGAGAAAGGATATTAGTTCTAGTGATGGATTTACTGGTAGTAGTAAGGAATTGTATGTTTCTATATAGGGTTCTGAGCTTTTTGTGGACTTTTGTGACTGTGCTATGTGTTGATCAAATCTCATGTTGTTATCAATTATTACACCTAATAGTTTGTACTGCACATCTGGGGTAATTATTGTATTATCTGAAGCTATAGTGGTGAAACAGGGAGGGGGGGTCAGAGGATGTGGAAGGGTGGATGATCATGAGTTTGGTTTTGCTAGGATTTAAAATAAGTTGAGCATCAGTGAGCCAGGTTTCGATGGTGGTAAAGGATGTTTGTGTTATATTTTGAAGCTTTTGTATGTTGGGGCAGCACAAATAAATGTTGAATTGTCTGCATATTGGATCAAGGTTGCAGAAGATATGGCAGTACTAAGGTTATTGGTAAATATGCTGAACAGAAGGGGGCCTAGTATTGATCCTTGTGGTACTCCTAATGTGACTTGGAGGAGGGAAGAGACATCTTGCAGCCATTTCACTCCTTGTTGATGTCCCGTTAGATATCTGTGGAACAAGTTAATAGCAGAGGAACTAAGGTTTAGTTTGGTGAGAGTGGACAGTAACTTGAGGTGTGACACTATCAAAGGCCTTAGACATATTTAGGAAGACTGATGAAACTAAGTTTCTTTTATTTCTCTATTGATTAATGGTGTCAGTAAAGCTCAGGAGGGCCTTTGTAGTGTTATTATTAGGTCTAAACCCGTGTTGAGATATGGATAGTAGGTTGTTTGTTGTGAGATAATAGAAGAGCTGAGAATTAATACATTTTTCAAGAAGTTTTGATACTGGGGGTAGAATGGCTATGGGTCTATAATTTGAAAATTCAGTAGAGGTACCACCTTTATGTAGAGGGATTATATGTGATATTTTCCAAATTTGCGGAACGTATTGTGCTGAGATGGAGCAGTTGAGAATGGTGACAGGGTATGCTATTGCATCTGCTGCTATTTGAGAATGTTGTCTGGTAGTTTGTCAGCTGCTGTTGTTGTGGACTTTAATTTTCTTATGAGTTTTAGGATGATAGAGAGTTTTAGAGATGGTAGGATGGGTTGAAAGGAAAAGGTATTATTGCTATAGTTTTTATCTGTGGTTATATTTGACTGACTGGGGGAATTGTTTTTGTGAGTTTCAGAATTCTTTCAGTAAAATATATATTAAATTGTTCTGCAATGCTAGTAAGATTATTAGGGGAGGATTGGGAAGGGGTGTTGATTTTCCTGGTTTAAGTATATTGTCAGTCGTGGTGTTATTTATATTTTGGGATGTGGGTGTGATGTAGTGCAATGGTATGTTGGGCAGACTAAAAGGAAAGCTAAAATTAGAATTTTAGAACATTTAGCAGACACCAGGAAAGGCAATACCAATAGTCCTGTGGCAGATCACTTTATGAAGGTGCATTCAGGGAACGGGAAGTCTTTATTTTTTATCATTTTAGCCCAACCTATGTTTGATAGTGGAGTAGATTTTGCTAAAAAACTGAACCAGTTGGAAACCACATTCATTTTTAATTATGGTACTCTCTTTCCTAGAGGTTAAAATCAGGAAGTCATGCTTAATTTTTAGATTTTTGTATGGTGTCATATGGGTAATGGCTTTTTTGGTGTAAATGCATTATAATTTAAAATCAAAATGTTATATATGGATGTATATCATGTAAAAAATGTAAAGAGCACTGGTCACTTTAAATGATGGGCTGGTTGAATGTTAATTGATTTATTGAATAATTGTTGTGACTATTTATTGTGGAAATGTTTTTGTATTGGTTATCTCTTGAAGGTGAAAGGCTGTGGTATCAGGATATTGGACTGTTGGTGGAGTGCTTTTGTTGTGATCTTTGTATTTTTTTGTTTTTCTATGTATTTCTCAGATCTCTTGTGTTTTTTAAAGTATTTTGTTAACTGCTGACCAAAATTCTTGAGGGTTTTTAATGTTTCTGTTGCAGTGTGGTGTAATAATTTATTTTCATAGTTTCATAGTATAGTACTAGGCTATCTGCCCTGGGGCATTTGTAAGCCTAGCCATGGTGATGTGGCTTTTGCCACCCCATGAAATGGTACAAAAATGTACAGAATAAATTTAGAATACTGTGCCTCTGTCTAGTAGTGACACAATGAAGGTCCCCTTATATAATAGAATTAGTTTACTGTGCCCCTGTCTAGCAGTGACACAGATGTGACCCCTGGGGTAAACTTACGATCTCCCATCCACTCATCAAGATTTCTCTTGTAGAGAGTCAGTGAGGGGCTCTGCCTAATACAAACTGGGATCTTGTTCCAAAGCATGGGAAGCCTCTGGGTTATGAATCTATCCCTCCAGCATGTCCTATTCATACTTGTGCCAAGGTTTAAGTCTTTAGCTCTCCTGGACCTGATGGATTTGGATTTTTTGAGGTGGAGCATGTCCATCAGATCCTGATTGGACATGGCCTTGTACATCAGGCAGAGATCACCTCTGAGCAGGTGGTATGCTACTGAATAGAGCTGAAGTTTCTTTAGTCTGGCAGAATAAGACATATGTTGGAGACCCTTGATCCTCTTGGTGAGGTACTTTTGTGGTCTCTCCAGCTGTTGCAAATGCCAGGTGAGGTACATACCAAATGGGGCATTGTACTCAATCATGGGTCTGATGAGGGAGGAATATATGGGTACAATGACATCCTTGGATCTGGATGTGAATCCCTTCATGATGAGGTGTGCAAGGTAGAATGTTTTTCTAACCACTTTGGCAACGTGGGTGTCAAATGAGAGGTTGCTGTCGACTTGGGTCCCTAGGTCTCTGATTACTTTTTCCATACTCGGTGGGTTGCTGTCTATGTGATAATTTGTGAGTACTTTGTTTTTCCCAAAGGGGATGGCTATACATTTTTTGGCATTTAGTTTAAGGCCGTGACTCCGGCACCAGTTGTCCATTTCTGTGAGGCCTTTTTGTAGGATGTGTGTGTCTGCTGGTGTATCGACTATGGCACCTAGTTTGCAGTCATCTGCGAACTTTGTCAGCCACAGCCCTCCCATGTTTGCTTCAACATCTGAGAAATAAATGCCGAACAAGAGGAGTCCCAGGACAGATCCCTGTGGGACACCACTTGTGACCGGCTTTGAGTCTGACATTGCTCCAGCGATTTTAACTTTATGGGTTCTGTCCTTTAGCCAGTTTGCAACCCATCTAGTGACATAAGGGTTTACTTTTAAGCTGTTGAGCGTATCTATGATGCCTGAGTGGGGTATTGTGTCGAAGTCCTTAGCCAAGTCCAGGTATGCTATATGGACTGCTTTGCCCTCATCAATGGCTCTAGTGACTGTTTCAAAAAAGTCAACCAGGTTTAAAAGGCAGGATCTGCCCTTTACAAAGCCGAACTGGGTGGGGTCAAGTGTCTGTAGGTCCCCTATGTCTCTGTTTATGAGTTCCATAATGATTCTTTCCATAGCTTTGCAGACCAGGCTGGTTAAGCTTATGGGGTGGTAGTTTCCAGGGTCTGTAGAGGCACCCCCCCCTTGTGGAGTGGGACCACTGTTGCTGTACACCAGTGTTCAGGTACATATTCCAAAGTAAGGCTAAGGTTTAATAGCATTTTTATTTGTGGGTTTAGCTCCTCTTGGAGTTCACGTAACATGCAACCCGGGATACCGTCAGGTCCCATTGATGCTGTGTTTTTTGCTTTGTTTAGGGCAGTTCTCACTTGGACATCTGAGATGACAGGGAGATTACATTCAGCTGAGATAAGTATTTCTTCTTTTGGGGGTGAAGGAGGGGAGAAATTTGCACTGAACCTGTCAGCCAGAATGTTGGCAATATCTGTGGGTTCGGTGTATTTTTTGTTGTTGTGAACCAACTCTGAGTATATCTGAGGGTTTCCACCCAGGTTTCTAACGTAGCTGAAGAAGGCTTTGTGGTTATCTTTAGTGTCCTTAGCGATTTTTCTCTCAAAGTTGGCCTTGGATGTTTTTATGAGAGAACGTAGTTTTCTGCTAATGTTGATCAGAGATGTCTTCCCTTTATGGGATTTTGCTCTGACGTGCAGTAGCTTCCTTCTTTTGATATACAATTTGTTTATGGCTGAGGTCCACCAGACAGGACGCTTACCTTTGGTGGAGAGGGACTTGGATTTGTTTGGGATTGCATGATCCATGCATTCTTGGAGATGTCCATAGAAAGCATTT
Organism: Protopterus annectens; assembly: GCF_019279795.1. Taxonomy (NCBI): domain Eukaryota; kingdom Metazoa; phylum Chordata; order Ceratodontiformes; family Protopteridae; genus Protopterus; species Protopterus annectens. The sequence continues at coordinate 280,317,455 of NC_056743.1, forward strand.
GTGAAGGATTCGGCATTGTGGGATGTGGTATCCACTGGCACAGTGGGCTTAAAGGATACCATCTCCATCTTAAGAAGAGTGAAGTCTGCTTTTGAGAAGTTTTTCACTGTGGTCTTTTGTACTGGGGGTGGAGGTGGGATATGTATATCCAGGGTGATTAGTTTGTGGTCAGATCTCACTAGTGAGGGGTATACTTCCGGTGTGGAGCATTTTGTCTCCATGTTTGTGATGATCAGGTCAAGTATATTATCTCCCCTAGTGGGAGAGGTGACTAGTTGTTCCAGTTCATTTCAATTTATGAATTCCAGGAACCTTTGGGCTAGGGTATTAGGGCTAGAATAATGTACCCAATCTATGTTTGGGTAGTTGAAGTCCCCAGTATGATGGTATTTTGTGATACATTCATATCCTTCAATGTCTTCAGGAAAGCTGAGTGGGCTTCTTGAGATTGGGAGGGTGGTCTGTAACATGCTACCAGTTGTATAGCAGTTTTGCCTATGGTTAGTTGCACCTGTATGGTCTCTGATGCTTCATGTGTTGCTACTAACCTGGAGGTGTGGGTGTCCTTGATGAATATGGACACTCCCCCTCCCTTTGTGGTTCGGCCAGGGTTTTGGGGCCAAAAAGCATGATACGAGGTATAGCCTGGTAGCGCTGGCGTGCTCTCAGGAGCCTTGAACCAGGTTTCAGTTACTGCACAGACGTCAATGTTCTCCATGCTGAATCTTGAGATTTAGACTTCTGGCATTGAGCAGCATTACCTTTAGTTTTTTTCCATTTTTGTTTTCTAAGGAGGTGGGTTTGTCTTTTGAGCCTTGCCTAAAAAGGCACTATGGGGGTGGCAAGAGCCTTAGCCAATATCTGGAAGCCCAGTGGTGACAGGTGTAAGCCATTCCTTGCGAAGCAGCGTGGCTTGTCCAACATGTCATCCCAGGCAGACAGACATTGGATTCCCTTAGAATGACAACAGTACTTGAGCCAATTGTTAAAGCTGATCATCTTGTCTTTGTATTGTGGTATCATTCTTGGTGAGGGCAAGATGCTGCTCAGGGTCAGGGTCATACCAGCCTGGGCTACATAATCGGAGAGCTCCTCTATGTCTCTTTTCATGTAGTCCAGGGAGGTATGTCTCAGGTCATTCACACCAGCATGGACAATGACAGAGTCATATTTGTGCTTGCTTTGGAGTGACTTGAGTGCATGAGTTATGTGGTGGATCCTAGCTCCCGATAGACAGCTCACAGTCACCTTCTCCTTGTTCAGCCTGGTCAGCAGGACATCAGTGTATCTGACTATAGAGTCACCTATTACTAGTGTATCAGGCAAGGTGTTTGGCCTTAAGGGCTGTGATTGGTTGACACACTGATTTATTGAAGTATGTGTTGCATGTGTTTTGTTTTGAGGTGGTGGATTTTTAGATGTCTGCTTTGGGAGCCTCTGTTGTTTTGGTAAGTTTTTTATTAGAGCCTCCGAGTATGTCTTTGTGTTTTTATGCATTTGGTTTGCAGTTGTGGTAGGTCTATGTGGGACTGGGATTGTTGTGTGTGTGGTTGCCATCTCTTCCTGTCTGGTCATACCAGCCCTGAGTTGAGAGAGTTCAGCCTCCAGTTTGGCTATATAGTTGCATCTCTCACATGTATTTGTGTTTGTTGGGAGGAGGAGAGGGTTGTCTGTGTACTTGTGACAATTGTAGCATTGTCTCAAGATACCCAGATTGACCAGCTGAATTGGAGATGACGCCAGTAATCTACCACTCAACATGCTAGAACAGTATAAGGGAGTTCTGTACCTTTAAGGGAAGTGGATATTCACAGGGGTGGTAAGTAGATGTAGTGCTTTACTTAGTACGAGAGTGCTTACTTAGTAGAGAAGTATTGAGAACAAGTGCTAGACTTATAATATAGTGAGTAGTCTGGTTATACTAAGAGTAGAGCTTCCTTAAGGGAAAATTTGAAGAGCAGACTTGGCGGAGCCAGAAAAAGTTTAACCTTGTTTAACCGGCGCTGCACAACCGCGCAAAGCCATGCAAACACGGATTTTAAACAGTGAACTACAAAAGAGCTAGAAATGGTCCAAAACAACCAATTACTACAGCTTCTTGTGCTGAGGTCACTTCCTACAGGGACAGGTAGGCTGCTCAAGGCTCCCCACTCCCACTGGTGAGCAAAGAAACTTCCTTCTATCCAAGTAAGGTAATGGACAACACAGGAACTACACCACAGCCCAGAATACAGCAATGCCTGTAATCTGGTCTAAACTAGTCGAGGAGAGGCAGGAAAACAAGGATTATTTTTTGTTTTTTTTTTTTGGTAGAAACACACAGAAAATGCAGAAACAGTGATAAATTAGTTACACAGGCTAGCACACTTTAGTGGGCAGCCTCCACAGTTAAATTAAACAAACAAACAAACAAACTTTCGATCAAATTCGACTAAAATGTAACTTTAAGTGCAGATTTTAAAATAATGCAGCAAACAGTTAAAAACAGTTCAAGCTAGTTCAGGGTAAGCTACAGAAGCTATTCCAAGTGAAAAAAAAGCAAAGATACTTAAATCCAGAAAGTAGTCACTTTTCTGAGTTCCCTGCTACTAGGACCACTCTGCAGAACCACGAGGAGCTTGTCTGAGCAGTATAGCCAGAAAAAGACGCCCAGAGGCGGATTTTAAACAGTGAACTACAAAAGAGCTAGAAATCGTCCAAAACAACCAATTACTACAGCTTCTTGTGCTGAGGTCACTTCCTACAGGGACAGGTAGGCTGCTCAAGGCTCCCCACTCCCACTGGTGAGCAAAGAAACTTCCTTCTATCCAAGTAAGGTAATGGACAACACAGGAACTACACCACAGCCCAGAATACAGCAATGCCTGTAAACTGGTCTAAGCTAGTCAAGAAGAGGTGGGAAAACAAGGATTATTTTTTTGTTTTTTTTGTTTTTTTTGTAGAAACACACAGAAAATGCATAAACAGTGATAAATTAGTTACACAGGCTAGCACACTTTAGTGGGCAGCCTCCACAGTTAAATTAAACAAACAAACAAACAAACTTTCGATCAAATTCGACTAAAATGTAACTTTAAGTGCAGATTTTAAAATAATGCAGCAAACAGTTAAAAAACAGTTCAAGCTAGTTCAGGGTAAGCTACAGAAGCTATTCCAAGTGAAAAAAAGCAAAGATACTTAAATCCAGAAAGTAGTCACTTTTCTGAGTTCCCTGCTACTAGGACCACTCTGCAGAACCACGAGGAGCTTGTCAGTATTTTTTTGACCTAATTCCTGAGTTTTTGAAATTCTACATGATTTGGATATTTGTTAGTTTACCTTAGGTCCCAGGCTTTGTCTCTTTGTTTTAAGAGGATTTTAGTTTCTTTAGAAAGCCATGGATTGAAATTTGCTTTGGTACAAATTAGCCTGGTTGAAGCGATGCTATTAAAGATAGTAAGGAAGGTTTTACTGAACTATTCATCAGCTAAATCTAGGGGTAGGTTTTTGAGGAGAGTCCATCAATATTGTTTTATTGTAGATATTAGTGTGGGGATTGAAGTTTTTCATATTGTGAAGGTGGAGGTGATGGGGTGTTTGAGTGGGTTTGTACGTCTTTTGAGTAGGTAACTTGGTATATGGTCACTGAAGCTGTCAGGCAGACAGACTCAAAGTTGGGATAGGGAGGGTTTGCTAGTGAGTATCCAGTCTATGATAGTGTGTTTGTTTCACTTTTTGTCTAGTCTGGTAGGAGTTTGGATTATTTGTAAAAATCCATAGAGATTGATATGGTTAATAGTTGTTAGGGAGTTACATGAGTACCAATCTATATTAAAGTCTCCCATTATTATGGTTTCTTGAGTGGTTGTCTTACTTATCCAACTATGGATTTGCTCTAAGGTTCAGAGGTTATTGCCTGGTGGGATATAGATAGCAATTATTACAATGTGTTTATGTGAGTTAATCTGAAGTGTGGCTATAACTATCTCTGCATTGTCAGGCTTTTTTGGGGATTTGTTTATTAGTTGAAGTGTGATATTATTTTTGTACATTATGGCTTCTTCTCTACCTTTCTTCCTTTTCTGTCAGCCCTAAGAATATTGTAACCTGTAGGAATAATCTCATTATTATGTGGAGTTTAAGCCATGTTTTGGTTAGGATAGCAATGTCTGGTGTGAGGGTGGCATGTAATTCATTAACCTTATTTGTAATATTTCTTAGATTTAGGTTAAGTAGTTGGTCAGAAGCTGAACAAGATTGGTTGGCTGTGAACTGGGGTGGTGGGATAGTATTTACTGAGTGGAAGGAATTATTTGCAGGGCCAGAATTAGGATGGATATCACCACTTATCATGAGTTCAAAAGTTATTTTAACTAGGGTGCTTAGAAAGTGTTGAGTTTGCTTATGATATCTGAAGAACATGTTGGTTGTTACCTTGAATTTGGATATCTTATATGTAATTTGTACATTTATGGAGTTATAAATAGATGCAGATATGCTTATATACTATGTTTTTTGTTTTGAAATGGATGATGCACTTTTATGGTTGGGTAATGGTGAGGGGGAGAGGAAGGGATAGGAAGTGAGGTGTGCTGCTGTGAAAAGTATTATAAGTAATAAAATGTGCAGTGGGATGAGTTTATTGTTATGGTATAATGGTTCCATTACTGTTTTAGAGGTATGAGTATATAAAGATTGAGGACTGAGGTGTATTCTAGGGGATGGAGCTAGACTGAAAGTGTTACTCTATTGAAGAGAGTTTAGGATCTTATACCAGAACAGATGGTGTTAGTTTACAGGGAGAAGCCAAGTAATTTGGATGGGGAGTAATTATGTTTGCGTTGGTTGTGATTAGTTACAATACACTGTGATTGGATGGGGTTAAATGAAGTGGAAGTGGTTTCTTAGGGATAAAAGTAATTGATGTGGCGGTGGGTGGTAATGTGGGTAGGGTAAAGGATCGGAGTTGCCCAAGTGAAATGAGGGCGAACGGAGAGGGTAGATCCAGATCTCAGTGAAAGAAACAGTATGAGAAAAACAATCAGAAAAGTGTCTGAATAGGTAAGTAAATACACTAGACCCCAATTCAGCCATAGAGCCAAAGAAAGCAGTTAGAAACTCATTATCAAGGCCACAGTTTATGGGGCAGGTGTAAAGTATTACAATGTATATCTATCGTCCCCATACACCAGTGCAGCATTTGCTAGGCAATATGTACAGTAGAAAGACTAGTATTTGAGATATATGATAAACATAACAATTTGTGCTGTAGCTTATCTAGGGTAATCTCTCTATTACTCTTTGGCAGTCTCTATATCCAAACAGTAAATAATAACCTTGGGCTAACACATATGTATAATCTTTCTGTTCCTGTGTTGTAGTTTTCTTAGTCTTTGTGTTTGGAACATTTCACCCAGTCTATGGGACTATTATCAGCTCTGGTTTTCAGGGGGTGAGTTTAATAAGTTGCATTGCTCAATGCCGAGAGACTTGAGCAACAAACATGGGTACGCAAGTTGACAGTAGCCTAAATGCTGACCACCATGTGTTTATTGTGGTAGGGAAGGCATTTTACATTACACACCTCATTAGCAAAGGCATTGCCTCAAGAGGGAAAGATGTCATAACACCTCTGTGTTTGACCCTCATCAGGCCAATAATTGAGTACAATGCTCCCTTTGGTATGTACCTTACCAGGCACCTGCAGCAACTTGAGAGACCTTGAGATTTCTAACTAAGACAATTCAGGGTCTCCAGCACATGTCACATATTGACAGACTGAAGTCACTCTCACTGTACTCAGAAGCATACAAACTACTTAGAGGAGACTTGTGCCTGGCCTACAGAGCAGTCTCAGATCCAAACCTAATGGATATGCTACACATCTGCAAGTCAAATGGGACACAGGTCACCCACTCCAGATCCTTAACCTGCCCTGTGACATAAATAGGACCTGCTGGAGAGACAGATATGTCTCTCAGAGGTTGCCACTCCTCTGGAGTAGGCTACCAGCTCACATCAAGCAAAGCTCCTCTATGACCCTGTTTAAGTGTAGCCAGAAGACTGGATGGGAAACCATAAGTTCCTGCTGGGGATTTAACCTATGACCTTCCTAGATATGGGCAGTCATTCCTAACTAAGATCTTGAGTTTAGACAAGATTGTATTGGGTACATATGGCTAGGCTTATAATGGTTCAATATCCCAGTAACCACTTGTGAACCTATGAACAACAATCTTACAATGGTGAAATAAGAACATAATAATAAAAGTGTTGTCTCCCACCTTGCACAAGTAAAGAATGTCAGGCAAGGGAACTTATGCTATCATCCAAGGACATGTGGCTGGCATCTCAGGAAGACAGCAACAGCCAATCAACTGAGAACTAATGCCAAGGCTTTTTTTGGGGTGTAAAACTGGGGAATGGTCATAGACACACAGTAGTGAACAATCTATGCAAAATGATGTTGGGCATACAATGAGGAGATTAATGTAACAAGGGGTAGATGCTTCCCTCTCTAAAAGGAAACAGAGAGAGTGAGACAGACAGACAGAGAGAAAACTTAAGGTCTCCAAGGTAACTGATTAGGAACAACTGCCCTGCAGGCATATCTAAACCACTGCCCACTGACTAAAGAGATTCCTAAATATTCTAGGTATAGAGATGATAATGTGTAAAGGCTGATGGGGCCAGATAAGGTAAGAAAGTATGTCTGAGAGGGAGAGAGAGAGAGAGAGAGAGAGAGAGAGAGAAAGAGCATTATAATGGGAGTCTGGACCCAGTATGGGAACATTTGGAGAACCATTATTACATTTCAGAACTTAAGATTTTCTAATGGAGTCTTGTATGTCAATGCTGTACCAGAAACTTAACTTGTGAGGCCAGGCAGGAAATTGCTGTTGTCTGGTGAGTTATTTGCCAGCTATAAAAACTGCTACTATTGAAGGTAAACATAAACATAGCTTGCAACTTTTCAGTATTACGAGAAAGCAGACAGCCAAAAATATTAAATGATAGATGGTGAACCTAAGTAAGAGACAGAACTGTTTCTCTTGCGTTTGCACTGTTTTAAAAAAGAATCCTTTATGAGTCGTCTAATTAAGAGAAACATAGCATTACTTGACAACCTTGATACCTGTTATTTCTGGAAAAAGCAAATGAAGATATGATAAAGAGCAGTCTATAGATAAAATATGTGTTACGACACTGATCTGAAAAACGGACAAAAAATCAATACAATACTATACTATAACTGTACCTCTCTCTCTCTCGTTTTATATATATATATATATATATATATATATATATATATATATAAAGAGAGAGAGAGAGACAGAGTGAGCAAAACCAACACCACAAACACAGCCAGATTAGTCTTTCTTCCTGTATAGAAACCAAGTTCCAGGCAAAGTCTGATGAGATGTAAAATATAATTAAAATAAACAATAACTTAGAACAAACTCTAATAACAAAATAAGATAAGTGTTTTTGGGTTCTTACAGCCCTTCATCAGATCTATCCATTAAAACCACATTACAATTTTTTAAAAGTTACTGATGTCCAGTCAGAGTTCATCTTCATCTTCTCACAACCAATGTTATTCTATGAGTATATGTGCCAAGGAAACAGGAAGAGAAAATTCATTGGTCTCATTAACTCTTCTAATGACCATTGAAATGCATGCAATACATCTCCAACATCCTTCTACATTCCCGAAGGTGTAATTAGCTGTCAGATGTCTTAATATCCAGTCAAATTCATCATCATATACAGTCAACCAATGTCCATCCACAGATACTAATATCAGGAAGCAAGGTTAAGAGAAGTTCATTGGTCTAATTTTGGCTTACCAGAACCAATGGGAAATTAACATTACATCTCCTGCTTCCTTATACAGCCACAAAGGTATAATAAGCTGTCAATGTCTAAAGGGCCCATTCAAAGTTTGACAGAGCCCAGCTTGTGGTTGGTAGAAACACACTTCCTTAAGACCAATGAAATATTTGGATCATCCATCAGTGTGGGATCAACAGTCACTAAATGAATGACCACAATAAAATTCCTGGCCAAAAATCTTTATTTAACCAATTTTATTTCGCCTTTCCCAATCCTTTAAAGGTTCTACAAACCTATACACAATTTACTTGCAACAACTATTGGAATAAGCCCATTTAGGAAGCACTGGCCAAAATGATTTTTATCCAAGTAGAAATAAAGCCATTGGTTATTTTCAAACCGTCCAGATGTAAATTAATATCCCATTGCCTTTCTTTTCAATTGACCACATATATAAAAGCTGAGGTAAAAACATTCATTGGTCTCATTTTAACTTGTCAGATTCAATGAGAAATCACATATTACGTCATCAACTTCCTTATGCTGTTGCAAAGACATGATTGGCTGTCATTATCATAAAAGCCCGATCATAGATTAAGGTTAAGCAACTTGTTACTGGTTAAGGACACTTTATTTGATCCAATGAAATTTTAGAGAATTTCGTATGCATTCTATCAATTATTATTTTTATTCGAGTAGAAATAAAGCCATCTGTTATTTTCAAACAATCCAGTTGTAAATTAATATCCTGTCACCTTTGTTTTCAATTAACCACATATACAAAAGCCAAGGTAAAAAAGATTCATTGGTCTCATTTTGACTTATCAGAATCAATGAAAAATTACATACTATGTCCCCAACTTCTTTATGCTGTTGCAAACACGTGATTGGCTGTCATTGTCTTAAAAGCCAGATAATAAGTTAAAGCTAAATAGCTTGTTATTGGTCAAGGAGACTTTATTTGATCCAATGGAATCTTAGAGACTTTCATATACATTCTATGAATGTAAGGTCATCTGTAACAAAAGCCATTAAATGGTCTTATTTCCATTTTATATATATATATATATATATATATATATATATATATATATATATATATATATATATATATATATATATATATATATATATATATATATATATATATATATATATATATATATATATATATATATATATATATATATATATATATATATATATATATATATATATATATATTCCTTGATCCAAAAGTTAATTAATCAAAAAACTATTGAGCTGTTAATGTCCACATTTCCAAATTTTGTGATAAACCTGCAGACTAGTAAATAACCTGTTAATAATTACTAACAAATAAAGTTAAGAGGCATAAATCCATTAAAAACAGATAGCTATGTAACTATTTTTTTCCTCCCTCTTCAGGGCTCCTGTTAACAAATTTATGATACCAGAATATCTCAAATAAGGTATGACAGAGTGCTTCAGTCTGTCGCATAAGTCTACTTAATCTCCTCCTTTTTAAGGCTGGCTTAAGTGGATAATTGTTATTCAGACCAGGAAATTTGTATGCCTGTAGCTTCACAATCCATGCTGCTTCTTCCAACTCAACCTTATTGTCAATATCATCCCCAATGTTACTTTTATTATTACCAATACTCTGAAATGAAAACAATGTCCTGAATTGTCTGTGATATGTTTTACTAAGGGATTCTTCTTATCCATTAGTGGTATATTACTGATATGCTTGAAGATTCTTTTTATATGCCTAGTTGTTTTCCTCACATAGAAACAATTACATAAATCACATCTGGCCAAGTAAATTATGTTTCTAGTGGTACAATCTGCATGTGAGTTGAAACTATATTTCTTCCTTTGAATCAGATGTAAGAAATCCTATCCACAGTGATGTTCTTACAACTAGTGTATCTGTGACAAGGGAACATGCCTTTTTGGACTGAAATACTTTTATTAGTTTTCTTTCTTGTAACATTACAAAGGATCTACTTCAGATTTCTATTGTTTTTGTAAGCAAAACACAGTGCATTGCCAACTATGTCCCTAAGTTTTTCATCAGATGTAAGGATTTCCCAATTATCTTTAATTACCTTACATATATGTTTCACGCCAGCGGTATATGTGAGTATCACCCTTATATCCTTCTTTTACCTTCACTTCATCAATATGTAGAAATCATGTCATCTCTATAGATGTATGATTTTCCTTCATATTACCTTTTCTCTTCCACATAATGTTGTACGTTTCATCTCGTTCAGACTATAACTTCCCTGCATAAAATTATTAATCATCAACTGACTGGCCTTCTTATATTCTTGCTCTTTTATATGAAGTCTAGACATCCTCAGGAGCTCAATATATTATCATGTCTAGGGTGCATACTGGACTTAGGAAGGATATTATTTCTCCAGCATTCTTTCCTATATAGAGAAGTATGCAGTTCACCATCTTCATCTTGTTTTATTCTTATATCTAAGAAATTAATGACATGCTGATGATGTTTAATTGTAAACCTGTGGTACTTTCCAAATAGGCCTGAAACAATTGAAGTCTCTTTGCATCACCATCCCATAAAAAATAGATGTCATCCACAAAGCGTTTATAAAATTTTATTTGCTTAATGAAGGGGTTGTTGTGCAGAATGCATGAGTCCTCCCAGTATAGCAACACTAGTCTGGCATAGCTGTTTGCACATAGTGTTCCCATTGCCACCCCACATCACTGTGCATATATTTGTTCTTCGAACATGAAGATATTATGTTTTAAAATTATTCCCATTAAGGTACATATTAGTTCAATCTTGCTTGCCTCAAATCTACCAAGTCTCTCCAAGTATTTTCTAAAGCTTTCAACCCATACTCATTTAGTATAACTGTGAACAAACTTTGAATATCCATGATTACCATTAAGTAACCTTTCCTTTTATGCTCATTTGTCACATGACATCTTAATGTTCTCAAAAAATGTAGGGTGTCTCTTGAGTACAGCAGGTGCCATTGCAAGAATTCCTTTCAAATGGTACTGACAAATATGGAATCTGGTTCACTAACCATTCCACTCCCACAACAATGGGACACATCAGAGGATCTCTAGGATCCTACATTTGAAACTCAGTATTACTGGATGAGTCACATTGAGATAATCAAACAGTTATGCTGTGATGTTATTCTTTTCTTTGAGTTCACATAAAGCAATTCTAACTGAAGCTGTAATCTTCTCCATCTGTTCCATATTAATAGTTCATATGCATCATCTTTTTCTAGCAGTTTCTGTATCTTCGTCTTATAATAAGATTTAGTCATCAGGACTATCCCACCTCCTTAGTCTGCAGGTCTTATCACTAACTCAACATTATCCTGAAGTTCTTTTAAGGTTTGTGTTTCCACCTTACTGATATTGTGGAAACAATGCTGGTTTCCTGACAAAAGAAGCTTGTCTATTTCCTATTCACATATATTAATAAATGTATCCACATTAGCACTGTTTTGTGGTATGTAGGTACTGTTTTTTTTAAAGAGAGTTGTTGTTGTCTTTTGGCTTTTCCCGGTTAAAGGTCACCACAGCGGGACTCCGGTCCGCTAATGATTGGCAGTGGATTTTCATGAACACCGAGGTGCCAGCTCGACGTTCAGCCTTCAGCGAAGGTACGCCATTTATGCATGTCTTTTGTACGCCCACCCAACCACGGGGAGGACATGCAGATTTCACAAAGAAGGCACTTCCTGCACTTCAGCCGAGAATCGAACGGGAGAACCTCTTGCTGTGAGGCAACAATGCTACCGCTGCACCACCGCGGCTGTTATATTCTCCAATATCTACTTCCTTGTATATAGTTTTCAGCATAATATCTCTACCAAACACCTTTAAACTCATTATAACATCATTCAATTTTGCACTTTCAGCCGGAATGAAATGTAGTCCTTTGTTCAGCACCTTATAATAATGTTCATTCAATTTCACTTCCGATAAATTAAAAACAAGGCTATCATTTGTCTTTGCATTTGTTTCACTCTCCTTTCTCCTGAGGAATCCCGATCCCTTTTTTTCCCTCTGCTCATACATCTTGTTTTTTGCTTGCTCCAAGCCTCTCTGACTTGAAGAGGTAGCACTGGAAAAAAGGATAAGACTGCGGATTTAACTTTTGGCCTAGCCCCTTGATTATTAGACTCTTGATTCTCATTCTGTTCATTGGCTACCACATTTGATATTACCCACAGTGCATTTGGTTGTAAACTTGAAAAAATGGTTTCATTGTTCACAATAGGAGAGTTCTGTTGCTCCTGTTGAGGGTTACTTCGTGGTGGTATAGCCATACAAAGACATTCCCTCTACTGAAATCCATGTAATCCCTTTGTATTTTCTTAGCTTTTATTTGTTCCAGCTTACTATCATATAAGGAAATATTGTAGTAAATCTCATCCAAATCTATCAGTGTAGACTTCTGAGATAAATATGCCTTCAATGTCTTTCTGTTGCCATTCTATTTCATGAACCAGTTCACTTTCTTTTGGATCAAAATGTTCTAATAAAAGTTTTATATAACCAAAGCTTGTTTCAAGATTCAGACTGCCATTTTTTCATGAGCTCCAAATCAGTTCGCCTCTGTGTAGGCATAACCAAAACTCTCAGACCTCTTGGGACAGTTTTAAACTGAAGGCATGCCTCCAAATGGAGGTGTTGCCATTGCAGTCTTTTCAGTTCATATAGATTCTTCTCAAGTTCTTTAGCCTTCAGATAGAAAGCATGTAAGTCCATCTCACCTTCAATATTATTTAGGCTCACATTCTCTAAGGTGTTGAAACTTATATATAATAAAGGATTCACCTGTTGTCACAGTAGATTCTTACTTGAGTTCCTTCTGTTGACATGCCATTGAGTTTGTGGCAAATTATCCAATGCTGAGGCAATGGTGAAATTCATCTCCTCACTTCCAGTATAGGTCTGTATTACATGTGGTTGATAATCCAACTATATTCCTTCATTTCGTATCCCTTCAGCCATGTGCGGTAGTACTTCCAAATGACTTAGTATAACCAAAGTTGAAAAAAGGAAGGCTCTCACTAAAGTGCCGTGCTGTAGAAGAAAATGTACAGCGAACAAAACCAACATCACCAACACAGCCAGATTAGTCTCTTGTCCTGTATAGAAACCAAACATTTCTAGGCAAAGTCTGCTGACCCATAAAATATAATTAAAATAAACAATAACTTTAATAAAACAAACTCTAATAACAAAATAAGATAAGCGCTTTTGGGTTCTTACAGCCCTTCATTGGATCTATCCAGTAAAATCAAATTACAATTTTTTAAAGTTTCTGATGTCCAGTCAGAGTTCATTTTCATCTTCTGACAACCAATGTTATCCCATGAGTATATGTGCCAAGATGACACTGATATTAGCATCTGTGGACGGACATTGGTTGACTGTATGATGATGAACGTGATTGGAAATTAAGACATCTGGCAGCTAATTACGCTTTCATGAATTTAGAAGGAAGTTGAAGATGTATCGCACAATTTTCATTGGTCATTAGGAGATGTAATAAGACCAATGCATTTTTGCTATTCCTGCCTCCTTGGCACATGTACTCATGGAATAAAATTGGTTATTAAAAGATGAAGATGAACTCTGAGTGGACATCAGTAACTTTTAAAAAATTGTAATGTGCTTTTAATAGATCTGAATAAGTGTTGTAAGAATCCAAATACGCTTATCTTATTTTGTTATTAGAGTATGTTTTATTAAAGTTATTGTTTATTTTAACTATATTTTACATCTCATCAGACTTTTCTATATGGAGAAAGAGACTAATGTGGCTGTGTTGGTGGTGTTTGCTGCACATTTTCTCCTACAATACTACGCTTTAGTGGGAGCCTTCCTTTTTTAACTTTGTATATATATATATATATATATATATATATGAGAGAGAGAGAGCTCTATGATGTTTTGTTGATGTTCCAAAATATATAATTATGTGTGGTCGAGACCATATGATCAAAGTTACAGAACATTGAACTGTTTGTGCTGAGATCAGGGTACAGTGGGAATAGGGGGTTTTGCCCTTTCCCAACTGTAACATAGTCTAGGAGTTGATATATATAATTAGCAAATAATTTAAGGGGATTTTCTGCCTGCAAAAATACAGTTTTGGGTATTATTGTTTTTTTCAATGTTCTTTAACTTTCATCATATGTTCTCAACCATATGTGGTTCAATGTTTTGAAACATCGATGAAACAACATAGATCCATATCTCTCACTTTATGTCTACACACAGACACACACACATACACACACGCACACACACACACACACACACACACACACGCACACACACACACACACACACACACACACACACACACACACACACACACACACACACACACACACACACACACACACACACACACACACACACACACACACACACACACACACACACACACAAAATGAACCTGAGATGACTGAATGAATGGAAAGTTGACTGCAAAAACATCACCCCCTTGAGACTGAAAACCGCAACATTGATACCTTAGTGCATGGAAAAGTTAACAAAAAACAAATATCAAAAAACATTATTTTTTTCAGCATTTTATGCACCCCTGACTCATTATATACACTAAGTTTGAGATCAAAGAAAATTGGGAAAAGGGAAAATTCCCCACCCCCGAAAAATGTGCACATTAACACACTTGTTAACAATCCATGCAGTTGACCAAATGCAGTTGACTAAACATTTGTCGACTAAACCCACAATCAACCTTCTCATGTACTCACTTATCCTTATAGAAATAAATATATCTATATCTATGTCTATATATATATATATATATATATATATATATATATATATAGATATATATATATATATATATATATATATATATATATATAGATATATACATAAATATATTTACTATGAAAATATTGAAACACAAAATCTTGGACCTATAATATCTAATGACCAAAATATCAAAATCCCACACTTGCACCCCCTGCAGGGCCTACGTAGCACTTATTTCTTAGTCTGCACTGATAGGGAGATAAGATATTCAAGAGCTTCTACATTGTTTTTTTCAGCATTTTGGTCATTAGAAATTATGGTGTCTTGATTTTGAATTTCAAGCTTTTGTATATACACATACACATGCATACATATACATGAAAAATATATTTTGTGAAACATTTATCATCATCCTACCAGCATCACCAAGCATTTGTCATATTGCTGCTCTGGTTAACAAACATATATATCACCATTATACCACTCTACTAGTGCAATAACTTAGAGCTATGGCACTTCTTTCCCATTCTCATCAATGGAAAATTATATTACCAGATTTAATTAACTAATAGCTATACTATAAAACAAACCAATCATGACATAATCCTCAGTACACTACTTAAATAAGGCAAAAACTAAAGTAGAAAATTATCTAGGAGACATTCTATTCATGCACACCTATGGAAGTTAAGTCTTGTTATTTTAGGCAAATACAATTATTATAGTCCACTCACACTAATGTGAAGCAGTAATTAAAAAAATTATTGTGTATTGACGTTTTAGGAAACTTCATTCAGGATTTGTGGCTTTTCCACTTACCTCAAATCCTTTCCATAAATATATAGAGTATAGGATATTTCATTAAGACATTTCATTCACAAACCACAGAAACACAAACATATTTATCTATGTATTAAATACATGCACATTCATACATACACAGACTCACTCATGTGTGCGTGTGTCTACAAATATTATATATACTTTTATATACATCGATAAAGAGCAAGAGAGAAAGGTGAAAGATATGGTCGATGGTTAAGGTAAACATGAGAGGTTGTATGGCCCCAGTATTCCTGAGATGGTAAGAGAACTAAAAAGATGAATTATTAGTTGAAATGACATGTTTAATATAGTGGAGAACAATCTGAAAAGATATGAGGAATATCAAAGAATTTAACAAGTTAGAGGATCTATGGGTTAAGTGCATTTGGTGTCAAGAAAGTTATACATTGGTGAAGAATTCATCAAGGAAAGAGTATGAAATGTATTTGGAAGCAGTGGGAGTGACCCTAATAAATGGACAGTACAGACTTGGGGAGTGGCCAAAAATGATATAAGGTGAAGAAGGGAGAATGCTTCATACCATGGCATACCAGGGAGCAATGATCAAACACAGAGAGATGAAAAGCCCTTTAGCATGTGAAATGAAAATAAATTGTATGCGAATAGCTTATATGTATGAGGTAGCATAATAGATCTCCGAAAGACACTGCATCTGAGGCATCATTTATTGGAAAAACATCTACAAAACTACTTCCCTGCATAATCTATTAGTATTCCTGTGCAAGTTGTTCAGAAAATCGAAGTATCCCACTCTTGCACTTTGTTTAATTATGCATAAATCCAAGCTAGCATGTGTTTAAATTTTGCAAAAATATTTATTATCAAAAGTTTTGTTTCACTTTTCTGCTTTCACTGAAATCCTGTGTTCCATGAATCTACAAATACATTTTTTAGGCTCCTCAGAAGTAAAGCTATTGCATGCATATGTGTGTGTGTGTGTGTGTGTGTGTGTGTGTGTGTGTGTGTGTGTGTGTGTGTGTGTGTGTGTGTGTGTGTGCATTCCCATTCATGCACATTTCCATGTTTTGTCATTTGAAGCCTTGCCTTAAAGTTTTATGTATAATTTTATGGCTTGCAGTGTTTCTATTACCTGTTTACTGCAATTTGGTGGTTTATTGAGACATTTACACAGTCCAGTGTTTGTTTCAACATTTTATGTATACATACTATACAAATACTTAAATAATGTGTGCTATAAAATGTACATGAGTAATCACACTTCAATCTATTGTCAAAATGATACACAAAAAACAGCTTAATTAAAATATTTACTTTAATTTTTGTCTTGAATCAATAACAGGTCAGTCATTTGCAGAGAATTAAAATGGATAAAATTGCACATCATTTTATACAATAATCATTATATTTTCTCTTTTCCTTTCAATTTACTGCAGTGATTTATACAATATTTTATGATATCCATTCATTTTACTTTAACATTTTATCATTACATTTTATCTTATAACTTCATTTTATAACAGTTTCATGTTTAGTTTGTCATAGCATTTCAATTTTTATAAGGAAAACAAAATGCGCAATGCTTAAAAACATCTAGTGCTTCCAGGGTAAGTCACATAAGTTTTCTAGTGCAGAAATATGATATGAATTTCCATTTCCAGTACACATCAAGGATCAGAAAACATTTTAAAAGGCTTCGTTTTCAATAATCTGTAAAAATCAATGTTTAATGAAATGAAGACTACACATATAAAGGTTCATGACATTTTGTTACTAATCATTACTAATAAAAGGCTGATAATACATAAACATCCTAGTAGTACACAAACTTATGTTTTGTCATTTGTTCTATACATATCCAAGGAACTCAGTTTTACATTATTTTTTTATCTAGACACTGATCTGCATGACAAACAGGGAAAATCATAAACTAAATGAAATTAAGTAACCAGGGCTCTGAAATGGCTATCTCTACTTATTCACAGATTTCCTTTTAATTTACACTAACAATAAATACAACAAACATGCAGGCATTTAAGTTATTTACTGACCCTACAATGTTTAAAACTATTTTCATAAACCAGATAGCCATTTTTAGATAAAAAATTCACAGTGCAAGTCTCTCAGTGCTTGCCTTATATTTTTCAGTATGCCACATCTCCACTTGTTCCTAATTTCTTTACCATGCAAACATCTCCGAAAGTTATGTGATACTTTTTCTAGACAGGCTGTATTCCTATTAAATATACCCTTCATATGGTAGTATTGTCGCCTCACAGCTAGAGGTTCTTTGGTTCTATTCTTTATTGTGGCACCTTCTGAGTGGAGTTTGCTTATGTTCACTGTGTTCACATGGGTTTTCTCCAGGTACTCCATTTTCTTATCACAGTCCAAAAACATATACAAAATGTAGGCTACCTGTTGTTGAGTAGGTCCTGTCATAGGATCTCCAAGCCCAGTAGAGTGTCTGGTTCTCCAGGGGACCAACAAGTAAAAACAAAAGAAAAATTCTCTTTGTTTGAAGAAATCCACTGTTGTTTTCCTGTAGGCATATTTCAGGTAGACTGCTAACCAGAATAGAATGCACACATTCTAAAAATCAAGCAATAAAGGCATCCTTCTTTGAGATTTAGGTTATCCAGTTAATGCAAAGGAAATCAGTCTTCATCAGATACAAAGGAATTGTATCTGATGAAGTCTGACAGATGAAAGCGCTCCTTCCTTTGAATAAACTGAACAACTTAAAGCGCAAAGATGCTTCTTGTAAAGCAACACTTTCACAAATTTTTCTTCCAATTTTTTTATAGTCTTGAACTTATGGACAGCAATTCTGAAGGAAATTTTGCACTACCTTTTTAGGATTTTCATTAATTTCTAATGTTCTAAAAACTATTTTCTCAAGTCAGGAGATAGTAAGTCTTTCATCTTCTTCAATTGCCATTATCACTAAGTGATGACTTCTGCTGCCTTAACCGTTTTACAGGTAGTAAGTTTATTTTTTTCTTTTCTAGCTTGCACTTTTATCATTGGTGGAATTATATTCTGACATTTCCCTACATGTAGGACAATTACTAGTCAGTCAATCTCTTGACACTTGATTAACTAAACAGCACTGCCAGTTCAGAACTGGCAAATTAAAAAAGAAATAAAAAACTAACTTCTATGCACAGGTTATTCCTCTGATTCTCCATGCAGCGTGCATTTCCCCTTGTAACCCCAAAACTTTACCATTCTAACCCAAGATTCCTGCATGATCAGAAAACTGAGATGCCTGACAGTAACAACCTTTTTTGACAATGTGTTATCTCAAAATTAGAGAACATTTATTATCAAATATGTGGGTGTTATATAACTATATACAGAAAATGTGTCATTTAACTATTTATAAATCTTTTCCCTCAGGTCCTATAATAAGTTAAGGGGGAGTTTTATATATTGGAATTCCTCCCCCACATTCACAACTTGCACATTGTTTTTTTACTCATTTTTATTATTATTTATTTGTTTTTCTCTTTGTACAACACACTGAAATATTTAATTTCCTGTTTATTTTGGCAGCCTTAAATTTAGTTCAAAGTGTGCACTCTGCTGAATTCTGAGCTATGACAACAAAGGTCACACTGTGAAAGTTTTTACTGGCCAGCTTTCTCCTTCTTCAAAGACTGTTATTTTGACACTTCTGTGGAGAAGTCATAGGGTCTTAAAAATAAGAGGAGACAGCATAACACTGAAAACTAAATTCTAAAAATGGAGTGATACAGCTAAGGCAATAAATGAAGCAAGCAAACTCTAATCCTAAAAGAGTGTGCATGGGGGTGGTTAACTCCATTAACTGAGATACTGAGGAACACCTTAGGGGTTATTAACTTATCTTACAATGATAATCAGAAGACAGTTTGAGAAGATGAAGAATTTTAATAATGAAATGCAAGATCATGTCATTCCCACAAAGGGTGAGGCCAGCATATTTATAAGCCACACCATGGGTACTGCTGGGAAAAATGTTACTGAAACAGAGGCCCAAGGAATATAAGATACCAATGTGTTATCAGTAATGGAAAAAAAGGCACTTTTAAAAAAGTAGAAAGGACAGGGTACAGTTAATTAAATAGTAGGATGTAACCATATGAACAACTCTGTGTTAACATTATTGCAAAAATTAATTTTCATATACTTTTATAGTTAAATACAAGGTTAGCTGCCCTTGTGGGACATGTTATTACTAGTGAATTTCCTTTTTTTGGTACTTGAATTTTCCTATCCCATTTGATGTTAGACTGCCTTACCCATCTCATGGTCAATAATTATGTAGTACCCCTAATGAGAATAACTGGGATCATACAATTTGGAACGAAAGGCTGTATTTTCATTTAATGTTAAAATGTTGAAAGTCATCTAATTTATCAAGTTTATTTTTCCTTGCTTGGGAATTAGATGTACTGTTTCTAAATTTAAATTCTTTAGTTGCTGCAATCTTAATTTTAGAGTACGTTACATAAAAGAT
This sequence comes from Protopterus annectens, assembly GCF_019279795.1. Classification (NCBI taxonomy): domain Eukaryota; kingdom Metazoa; phylum Chordata; order Ceratodontiformes; family Protopteridae; genus Protopterus; species Protopterus annectens. Next base: position 280,337,364 of record NC_056743.1, read on the forward strand.
AATAAATATAAAATTAGAACACTCAATTTAAACATAAAACATACAGAGTAGATACAGTTGTATAAGAAAAGATTCAGAAATCAGTTAAACTGTTTGTGAATACTCAATAATTAATTTCACTTTTGTTGTGCTTCAACTAAATTATAAACAGACAATCCTCAAAATTTACAGAAAAAAATATTCAAGTGAACAGCACAATTTCTTCTGTTAAAAAGGTCATATAATTTTTATACAGATGCAATGAATTATATGAATCTTGGCATTCTTCTATAAATAGAAATTACAGATTTTATATATTTTTATAGACAAATTTCTATTTCCACAGAGTAAAACTTATTTACATAAGCAGAGTATTTGTATCTTCTTGTCTGCGGGCATTCAGCTCACTATCAAGGCAGATGTCATCATAGATAGCAGTGTCAGTTATTGCAGTATTTTGGTATATAACATCACTTTGTTTTGCATCCTGAGATCTGATGAAGTCCAACGCACATTGATAAAGGAAGACATACCGATCCTAGCAAATGGAAAACAGCAAGTGTTCACAGTTTCAATTTGGATAAAACGCTATAAACACTCTGAATATTTAGCATTTCCAAAGCATTTCATTTAAGAACATTACTTATTCATTATGCTAATATTATTATTGAAATTCTTCAACAAAGTATGAGGCTGATGAAGAATGTACTATCTCAACTTTTGCTTATTGTGTACATGTCCTCTATTAGTAACTTTGTAATGAAAGGCCATAAACTGAGTGCTATTTATTTTTTTTTCCATTTCCTAATTTTTTTCTCAAAGAATGCTTTCCTTAAAATAAACAAAAATACATCACTAACGTAATAATGTTACATGAAGAGTAGTCCAGACAGGATGCATAAAAACACAAATATAGTACACGTATCGCAGTCATTACTCCCAGAGACTGGTAAAAAGATAAACTTGTTAAGCCCTTCCCTAGTGAAAAACCTGATCTTAGCAATATTCTTGATAATGACACTAAGTGCTATAAGGCTTGGCTGGGTCTCACTCAAGGGGTTAGGAGATGACAGTGCCAGCTGTTAAAGAACAGCAGCAAAAGTAAAACCACTTTTAAAAGCTATTACAACTTTATCCTGCAACACAGACAGAGTGGATGATTGAACTGATTAACAGCTTTTACAGCTTTTAGATCTACATAGTAGCGTAATCTTTCCACCTATTGTCCATACCTCTCAACTGTTCCTCAGCTTGAAGAATGTCCCTGATTTTGCCTCTTATTTCTACCCTCCCCATCATAAAATGTTTGATTTTCTGGTAAACCACTGATGATTACAATCACTCAATAGTGTCATAAGTTAGAGCTTTATACTTTTTTATTGTTCAGAAAATGCAAGTCGATGCAAACATGTTATTCTATTAACATTTCAGCAAAGTTGAACAATATTTAAAAACTGTCCCTAATTTTGATTCTTTGTACCCTCATTTCTTTTGGATTTATACAGAAATCTTAATCAAAGTTGAGAAAGGTATGTTGCTGTTTATTTGGCAGCAATGACTGCTTTACTGGCTTTGAAAGCACAAGCATATGTATAATTATATTATGCTTGATCTGTTATATTCTAGTCAGAGGAAACACACACAAACAAATTGTTATAAATAGCTTGTTCAAAAATAGTGATTCAATGAACTTATAAATATAAAATAATATATATTTCATGGCCATTAAAATGTATTTTGAAAATAAATAAATGACTAATTTATATTCCTTCTATTTAGCATCACCTTTAAGATCTTTCAAGAAATACATATTTAAGAATAAAAATCTATTCATTTTCCCCATATGGTAGAAATCTTCAATGAATATAGGTTCATAGAATGATACACGGCTACTGGCCTGGAACCCCTTATAAGCCTAGTCAAAAATTTTGCCCATGTTCTCTCAAAGTCAATACCTGTTTCCCCCATCCAGTAGAGACACAGGTGGGATCCCAGAGGTGTATTTTCTGTTTTCTATCCAGTCGTCCAGGTTCCTCTTAAAGAGGGCTAGAGAGGTACTGTGCTTGACATGGAGAGGGAGTCTATTCCACAGACATGAAGTCTTTGGGACACAAATCTATCTGCCAACATGTTTTATTAATGTCACAGACCAGGTTAAGGCCTTGCATGCGGGTTGCACAAGTGGAGTTTGTCTGACAGATATGCAGCAACTCCATCAAGGCTGAGCCTGAAATGGCCTTGCATGCCAGACACTCGTCCATGGCTTTGGTGACTGTTTCAAAGAAGTTGACCAAGTTTAACAGACATGATCTCACTTTGACAAAACCAAACTGTGTGGGGTCAGGCATTTGGAGGTTGCCAATGTCCTTGTTTATAAGGTCTATGATAATGCATTCATGGCCTTGCAGATCAGGCTAGTTAGGCTGATGGGCCTATAATTGCTTGGGTCAGTGGACACGCCACCTTTGTGTAGTGGGATGATAGTGGCTGTCCTCCATTCAGCTAGGATGAAGTTGGTGTTCAGCCTTTGGTTGAATAGGGTGTCTAATGGAGCTGAGAAGTCATGCCTGAGTGCATATAGGATACAGCTAGGGATATTATTTGGGTCCCATGGAAACTGTATTTTTTGCCTTTGAGAGGGCATTAAGGACCTACTCTCTGGTGATGGTGGGAAGGCAGGTGCTGGGGATTTCCTGGTTTACTGATGGGGCGAGGGGTATTCATTGAACCTGTCTGCCAGCAGGTTGGCTATATCTATGGTGTTTGTGTATGTGGTGTTACTGACCACTAGTTCAGAGCAGATTTGGGTGTTGTCTTTGAAATTGTGGACATATGTGAAGAAGGCCTTGTGATTGTCCTTGGTGGATGTGGCCAATTTGGACTCGAAGTTAGCCTTAGAGGATTTCACCAGTGACCTTATTTGCTTGTTCAGACAAAGGAGAGATTGCTTCCAACTTGGCACCTGCTCCTTCTTGGCCCTGGACAGCAATTTTTCCTTCATTTATAGAATTTGTTTATTCCTGCTGTCCACCAGACTGGTTTACTCTTCCTTGAGGAAGATGATTTGGTCCTGTCAGGTACTGATGAGTCCATACAGCTATGTAGGTGTTCATTTAGTTTTTTGGTATAGGATTTGGACATTCATGCTATTTCCAACTGAAGGGCCAGTGGCTATGAAGTGCTTATACCTGCTCTGAGGAGATTGTAGTTAGCTTTGGAAAAGTTTTTTGTTTGACTCTGACAAGTGGGGGGGGGGAGGTCATGGGAGATGGTGACTTCAAAAGTGATCACTTTATGGTCAGATCTTACCAAGGAGGATGATACTGTATGAGTGCTACAGTGGCTACTCATGATGGTTAGGACCAGGTGCAGGATATTTTCACCACTATTAGGGGTTTTGACTAGCTGATCCAATGCACTGGCATTGAAGTCGAGGAATCTCTGGCCATTCATTTTCTTCCACTCTATGGTTCAGTAGTTAAAGTCATCCAGGATCAGGGTAGAGGGTTGAATCATAACTGGAAATGTTCTTATGAAGGAAGCATGTCTAAGCTATATAAGTGGATTTAAAGTAATAAAAATAATTCTGGCAAGAATTACTTGGAATTTTCTTGGGACTAACCAGTTGCATTTTATGATAAGAAATGATCATAAAAATAGTATTTAAATCAAGCAAACACCTTCTAGTTTGTATTGGAAAATTTGTACTTTGAAATACTTTCACAGAATGTTTATTACACCTCTTAAATTATCAACATTTATAATACAGAATCATCTAAGTACTGGAATGTAATTAGGAGGTCAAAGAGACTGTGCTCATATATTTGTTGATTGTAAAGAAAGTTCGTCATACTGGAATAAATTAATGAATGTTTAAAGGGTAGGTGAAATGATAACTGTTAATTAGAGCCACTAGACTAATAAATGTTCCTATTTCAAGCATAGTAGTTAACAAACAATATTGCATAGTTTGAATCTTATTGACAATTGCAATAAAAGTAATTACTAAAAAACTGGAGATCCAACTCTGTACCCCTGCTTAAAGAATTTCTTGAACTAAACACTATTTTTCATAATAAAGGAAAAAAATAAGACTGAAAATATTAAAACAAAAGAAAATTCATGTAAATGTATTTTAGATTTTATATACACACATAAGCATTTTTTAAGTGTACCTTGGAATTTCACCAATGATATTTGACTATCTATTTCTGTCTCTGTCCTTTAAATGTATTAAGGTGATAAACATTCTGTATATGGCACTGGAGCATATGAGAAACATTATGCATTACATTTACTGTTTTATACTGAGTACCAACCGAAGTATCTTGTTACTGCAAAAAAAAAAAAAAAAAAAAAAAAAAAATTGCCAAAAACAATATACAGAGGAAATATGAGGTGAATAAAAAATAAAACTAAAACAAATTATCACCCAAATGAAAAAAAAAGTGTTTCCTTCATCTGTGCCATTTTTTCATTTGGGTAATATGTTGTTTTAGTTTTGATTTTTTATTCACTTCAGCTTTCCTCTGTATATTGTTTTGCTTGCTGCTGTTTTTTACTGGAGGTCTGGTTATGATGTTTTTTGATAAAGGAAATTTGAATACTACAGTGCATTCTGTCCAGGTGATATGCATTCGGTATTCAAAAATTTGCAGACTAGTCTTGAAGGACTTAAATCTTTAATATCTATAATTTATGGCCAGCTTAGTCAGCATTGCAATCTAGCTGCTTCTCAGGATATTGTTGCAAACCACAATCTGCCGAGAGAGATTTATTATATGCTTCAAACTTCTTCAGAACAGAGATAGCAGAAGGTATGAGTACTGGTTTAGTTCTTTTTTGGTAATATTTCCAATCATTTTATTAACTGTAGTTTGACCAATCATCCTGATTACATTAATTATGATACTGTTGGAGTTAAGGAACTATTAAAAACTTCTGAGAAAAAATTAGCTAAATATCAATGTCTGATTTATGAGAATCATTGTTTTTGTTAATGCATCTCTTTAAAGATCATTCCCAAAGGTCTAAGGGTTTATAAGTTTCCCAATAGTTTGGATTTGCATGAACAGTTTTATATCAAGTTAGTGGATTTTTTTAACAGTATGGGTCAGGAACTGTTGAAAATGCTTATTGAGCACAATGAACAGTTCATTCATGTTTTAAATGATGAACTGAATAATTTGGACAAACACATTTCCATTTTCTTGTCTAAAGATCATGTTTCATCTAACTATGATGGCATTTTCATGAATATTCATAGAGGGCCTCTTACCATTATAGAAAGGAAGATGAAGAAGATATTTAGGGATACAACCATGTATAATGAAGGTACATGCTACCTTCTTCCAGTTTCCATCTTTCAGGAAGTCATTTGATGACACAACATGCTTGCTGATGCACAGCAAGTGGAACGAGTTGTTACAGAGCATCCTCATGGCAATGAAACTTATGAGAATGCTGAGAAAGTCACTTTTAATTATGATAACAATGATTTTTTTTTTCTGGTGGATCAACTGAGGAGATCGGACAGACTGGCGACTCAACAGTCCAATACTCCTTTGCTTCTGGGATTCTTCAGTGAGGAACAGTGAACACAGTATTCATGAGGAAGGTGATCAAGCAAAAGAGAGGAAGGAACAGCAGATGTGACAAGTAGACCCCTATGAGAAATCATGTGTTTTGGAGAAATGTATCTGATAATATTTACACTTTACCAATGAAATTTTTAGAAATGAACAAATTAGTCTGTTGTAAAAAAAAAAAAAAAAAAGATTTTTATTAATACCAAGTAAGCATGTTAATTTATCTATGACATTAATGGATTAAAAGTTATTTTGTAGAAAATTAAATTTGCAATATGTTTTCAAAGATCTTAAGTGTTATGACATTACTAAATTTAGAAGACCTGCAGTATTTAATCCACCGCTGCAGTCCACTATCCAAGCATTCCATGATTCTTGTGAAAAGGATATTATTAAATTATTTAAAACAAAACCTAAAAATAGGTATTTTAACCTTACTAGAAATTAAAGGACAGTGTTGATAAGTCTTGTTCCTTGGATAAATCTAATATTTATAAAGGCTGATAAGTGTAGTGGACTAGTCATTATGTATCAAGTTGATTATATTTCAGAGATGGAAAAAGTGTTAACTAATTTATGTGAATACAAAATATTGTCTTTGGTAGAGATTCATTCTAAGTGCAAATATAGCAGTGATGTATTGCTGGATCTGTTTGCAGGGAATATATTACTGCTGAAGTTTATCAGTTTATGAGTGTTGAATTTCCTAGAATAGGTATAATTTCTGGCATTCCTAAATTACTTTCTCAGCAACACCCTTTACCTTTCAGACTGATAGTTTCAGCTTCTGGTAGAGTCACTGTAGGTGTATCTATTTCCTTAGATTCTATTTTTAATTCATTGGTACAAAAAGTGAATAGTTATGTTAAGGACTCTTGAGGATTTTTTGAATTCTTTAAGACCATTCAAGTTTGAAACTACCAAGCTCACTTTACTTAATTTGGATGTAAAATCACTTTATACCAGTATTCCCACGGAGAAGGACTGGGAGTATCTCAATCTTTTTTTGTCTAGTGAGACTATTTTTTCTAACTGTATAATTGACACTTGTTTGCATAGGAGGTCTTTTTGAAAAAAAGCAGTTGAGAGGTGTTGCGATGGGAGCTACTGTAGCACTTTCCTTTATTAATTTAGTATATGGGACGGTGGGAGACCCACTTTTTAATTAACACATTTTTTAAGCAGTACATATTTTTATAAGATTTTTTTTGATGATTTATTTTTTATTACTGATGCCTCTGAGGATGACATTAAACAATCTGTAGGAGAGCTGAATAGTAGTACTGAGTTTTTGGTTTTTGTTTAGGCCAAGTGGGTCATTGTGTACCATATCTGGATGTTTTTGTTACCTGAGATTTTGACAATGGTAGATTTTTAAGTAAGATTTTTAGAAAAGCTTGCTTTTCCAACAATTTGTTTACATTATGCCAGTACTCATCCTAGTTTTATTAAAAATAAAGTTCCTCGTGGACAGATGATTAGACTTTTGAAGTTAACAATGGAAGAACAGACATTTTTAAAAGGTATTTGTGAACTGATTGATATGTTTTGTTTTAAAGGTTATAAGCAAAGCAGAATAGAGATTACTGTAAATGAAATTATAGAAAAAAAGGAGATAGTGTTTCCCCCTATTTTATTGGCAGGTGAACCTACAAAAGTGACCAATGTAGCAAACACTAATTATAAGAATAATTTTGTTTTGCAAATGAAAGTTGATACTTTGTGTATCAGGAATAAAGACAGCAGGAATAATCCAAACAGTGGTAGCGACCATGCAGCTCACAAAAAAGTATACATAAATCCACAGAAGCAGTCCTTGAAATAAAATTGTTCTTTATTGTGCACACTGGTAAGTGCTTTCGCAGAACAAAATCAAGATACCACATTACATTTCCCTCTTTTCTATTATACTATTCTCCAGCCAATCAGAACATTAGACTAATCATCTCAACTTTCAAAAATATAAAGGGACAACATCACTTATTCAAAAATGAATAGTAAAGCTCTATATAAAACTCTAAGTGTCATATACCTCATCGAAATGAGAGTAAAGCATTATTAGCAGCAATAAAAATACTAAAATATCGGCTGATGTTAATAAGTCAAAAGTTACATTAAAAAAATATGCATACCAAAAATACATACAACGCATAAATATCTATCAAAGTTAAAACACAGGCATGCATAAATTCACTGTTGCTGTACACATATACAATCCTTTCAAATGTAAATATATAAGTGAAAAGCATGCATAAAAATGTGAATAAATACCATAGCGAAAATGCCTAATATGGATAAACCTATTGTTACAATAATGTGCCATATTTGTAAAATGTGTGATACGAACTACCACATCTATAATAAAACAACATACATAAAAAACATATATTTATATACAATATTTCAACCCACGTGCAGTCTCCTGGCCTTGAGGAAGTGCTTCAATGAGGCTCTTTCATTCAATCCTTTGCCTCTGAAAGCCCTTAACCTCAAAATCCATTTCACTTCCCTTCCCTCAGTGCAGTTCCTAATATCTCCTCCTCCAGCATGTTCTTTCTGTGTCAATGACCATGAATCTAAAGGCATGGCTTTCTCCTGTCATAAGAATATGTTTTGCAAGTGCATTAGTGGGTAATCTCACTCTTATACCATAAAGGCGTTCTCTTATTCTATGCCTAAACACCCTGTCAGTCTTCTCAACATAGAAAGACCGACAGGTGTCACAGACAACAAGATAAACCACATGTTCATTGGCACAATCTGCTACAACAGAGAATCTATAACACTTTCCTGTATCAGGGTGGATGAATCTTCCACATGGATCTATATATTCACAAAAGTTACACTGTTCACATGAAACAGTACCTGCATCCACTTAGTGTTCTTTCCTGTGAAATAGTTGACAGAGGATCCTCTTAAGGTTCAATTTATTTTTGAACCTAAACGTGGATCGATCACTCACAATGTCCCTAATATCAGAATTAGGGGTAAGAACACCCCAATGTCTATCAATAACCTCACAGATCTTCCTGTTATCCATGGTGTAAAACATTGATATCCTAATCTCAGAATTGTGTGTCCAGTCACTGTCTATTGCCTCATGTTCTATCTTATCAGAGAAAAAAAGGGCTCACTCTCCCTAATCTTAGAGAAGCTATATGTTGCAGTCCTTCCTGTACTTCATCTTGACTATATCCCCTGTTTATAAACCTTTGTTTCAGAGCACTAAGCTCAGATTGATAACCCCCATCAGAGGAATTAAGATGAGATACATGGATCTCTTGTCCTTTTACCACATTTTTAAAGATATATTGTGGGTACATACTGTGCCTATGAAGAGGAGTATTTTTATAACATTTCTTCCTATAAACACCAGTATTAATGAGTCCATTATCTAACCTCTCAATATAAACATCCAAATACTTAATCTTGCTAGGGGATGAGCCTATAGTAAATTTCAAAAAAATCGGTCATTCCATTCATATTCATGACAAAATGATCCAGTTGTGCAATGCCCCCTGTCCAGATGAAAAAATGTTGTCCACAAAATGACAATAAAAGGGAATGTATCTCTTAAAGGCATCCATAGGGAACAATACATCCTCTTGCCACAATGCCAGGAACATGTTGGCATAGATATTGGCAACTTGAGATGCCCATAGCTACACCATCCCGTTGTAAATATATCACCTGGTCAAAGAGGAATACATTGTTCTCAAGGATGACCTCAAGGAATAGACAGATAAGATCTATATGTCTTTCCCCATAGTCACTGTGTCTGCTCAAATATTGTTTCACTGAATCAATGGCTGCCATATTGGGAATGATAGTGAATAAAGACCGCACATCTAGGGTTACAAAAACAAAATCTGCATCTACTGCCAATCCACTGGTAATGCTGTATAAATCCAACAAGAATTGTTTGGTGTCCTTTAAAACGACTATATTAGTGTCAAGCACTGGATGTAGAAACCTTTCCACATATAATGAGAGAGGCTTGGTGTACCACCCCCTACTGGACACAATCGGTCTCACTGGGGGGTCATTTTCATCTTTGTGAATTTTTGGCATTCATCATCATCCAAAACACGTTTTGAAATATTCCAAACTAAACAATCCCAGTCTGGTTCCACATCTTTTTCAGGGAGTGATTGGACTGCCTCTCAGCTGAATATTTCCATTTCTGTTTCCCTCGACTGATTGATCATGTTCTCCTCATCCCCCTCTCTGCAGAAATAGGCAAAGGGAACTGAGGAAAACCCCTAACACCACAATTTCCTTTTTCCGCTCTTGTGCTGGCCACTACAACCTGATTAGTCCTTGGGCATACATCTGGTTGAGTTAGGCCTTCATTCCTCATAACTAACAACTGAGGACCTGTGTGCTCGGTATCTCTCTGACATTAGTTGTTACAGTCTCTACCATACTAGCTATATTCGCATCATTAATCACAGTTTGTATTTCCTGCAAACCAATCACATTCCCATTATCCCCTGAGTTGTTATTGTTCAATCTTAGTTCAGTGTTCTGTCTAATTTACCCCTCTTTTGTTGAAGAAGTCTCCTCTCATATGCTATGACACCATCTAATAGATCATCCAACAAACGATCTATGGCACCCTTAGGAAACTGCACATACAAAGCCTTCTGCTGTTCCATAATCAAAACCCTCAGGCTCTCTTCTTCTGGTTTGAAGAAGTCAACAAACAAAGGTAGATATTGGGCACTCACCTCTAGGATGAGTTGTTGCCACTTGGTTAAGAGGACTGGATATTGGGCGCAATACGTTGACATCTTTAATACATGGAGTCCTCTCGGTATTATCTTTCTTTTTAAACAAACCTCGAAGTGTTGCCTTTGTGTTTGCAAACATTTAAGTTTTAAAAAATCCATCTCCAGTTTGTCAGTCACCCTCTTCAAACTCTCAGCTTCCACAACATCCGCAGGTGACGCTGTCTCGCAAGAACTAACCTCATACAGAAGGAGGGGATTACTTCTGCTCCTCATACAGGCATGAAACCTGTCCAATGGACTTTCTTCATTTCGTGTAGGCCCGATTGGTCTATAATCTAATTTGATGTTTAACGCTGATCCTTCTGCCATGTCCCCAAAAAGTGTTATAAGAATAGAAAGTAAAAAACAGTACCACAAAACACTCTCCGGGGTAAATGCACCACTGTAATAATATAGACAAATAAAGACAGCAGGAATAATCCAAACAGTGTTAGCGACCATGCAGCTCACAAAAATGTATGTATAAATCCACAGAAGCAGTCCTTGAAATAAAATCGTTCTTTATTTTGCACACTGGTAAGCGCTTTCGCATAAAGCTTCTTCAGACCAAAATCAAGATACCAAACTATGTAAAAATGAGGCAAAGGATGAAAGAATACAAAGCAAAAATGGACCAGCAAACAAGGAACATAGAATTGATGGAAAATACTTTAATAAAAGTCTTAGGTTCTATACAACAGACCGGTTTTGGCAGTTACTTTACAGAGCCTTCTTCAGTGTTTGAATTGAATACAAAAAAAGAACCTATTTATAATAAATTCCTTGAATCATGTGATTCATTACAAATGTTCATTGAGACCAGGCTTAAAGAGCCCACTAAGTTTAATAATCAAATTTTTCTCCATTGAATTCAATTAATCATGCCAGCCTAATTTATTGTTTCTGGATCTCAAAATTTTATCAATAATGATGAAACTGAAACATGCATTATGATAATTTAAAGAATGTTTGTATAAGGCATTAATTTCCCTCTTATTCCTGATATCACTGAGATGCTCAGATATATGTAGTTTCAATGGTCTTGAAGTTTGACCCACATAAAATGCAGAACAATTGCACTTGGCCAAGTAAATGACCCAGTAAGAGGAACAATTAGCAAAGAATTTTATATTATACACCTCTGGGGTATTTTGGCTGGTAAAACTTTTAGTTTTAAGTAACTTCGTGCAATATGTGCAATGTCCGCAAGGAAAGCATCCAAATAAAGGTTCTCCTGATAATGTAGTTTGTATGGTGTGACTGGTTTTGGCATCATTGTGTTTGAAATGATTAAAGAAAGCAGATAACTTTTTGCCTTTACGAAAGGAAAATGAACATCTATCACCAAGGATTTCCTGAAGTTTGGATTCACATGTTAATATTTTCCAATTATGTTGGACCATATTGATCAATGTATTTGGTGTTACATGCATACATGGTGATGAATCTGGGAGGTTCGGAATTGGATTTGTTGCTGGACTTATAATGTAATAAATCTTCACGTTTCATATGTTTGGTGTGTACAAGGTGACCCATTTTGTATCCACGGTCATGAAATCTTTGTACAAGATCATCCCTGAAGCGTGTGTATGTGTCTTGATCAGAACAGATGCATTTGATACGCATGAACTGAGATTTGGGAATGTTTTTGCAAATGTGTGGGGGATGGAAGCTGGAGGCATGGAGTAGTGAATTATTTTCGAGGAATTTACGGTGAATTTCTGTGGATAGCATATGATCTGATGTATGGCAAACCAAAACATCTAAAAAAATTATTTTGTTTTTATCACAGCTGACAGAAAATTTGATTCCCCATTTATTATCATTCAAATAAGTGATAAATATAGATATTCACTATCAGACCTCCATACCAACCAGCAATCATCTAAGAATCTACGCCAGATGTCCATCTCATCAATATAAATATTGTGAGACCTGTCATAAATGACCTGTTCTTCAAAATACTTCATGAACAGATCTGCGTATATGGGTGTGAAAGAAGCCCCCATGGCTGTCCCCTTTGTTTGCAAATAACATTTTCCCTTATAGAAAAACACATTCTTAGTCAGTACATGTTCCGTCAAGCACAACAAAAGAGTATTGAAGCCTGGCCTATATAGTTCTGTCTTATTGAGCCAATATTCCAAAGCTTCCAAACCAGCCCAATGCGGAATGTTTGTGTATAATGATTTAACATCTAAAGTGCAAAGTAACCAGTCTGGCTCAAGTTGTGTGTTTGAAATGATTTGCAAAAATTCAGTGGTGTCCCTGACCCTAGCTCGGACACATTGTAAAAGGGGCTGTAAATGTTTGGTTAGAAACAAAGATAATGGCTCGGTTAATGAATTTTTGCCAGAGACAATGGGTCTGCCTGGGGGGTTGTGAAGATCCTTATGGATTTTAGGTAAAAAGTATATGTATTGTGGGCAAGGATTGGTGATGGTGAGTTGGAACTGTGTATTTTTTGTAATAATCCCCTCTTCAACAGCTGACATCAGGAAAGAATCAATCTGATTTTTAAAAATAGGTGTGGGATCCATAGATAATTCAGAATAATAACGTACATTAGATAATTGGCTAAATGCTTCATGATCATATTGTGAAATATCCTGAACAACAATTGAATCTCCGTTATCAGCACTAATAATAACCAACTCATGGTTGTTGGCTAGATTAGTAATGTTATCCATACATGTTTTGGACACATTGTTAGATAAGGGCGGAATGGATCTTGAATGAAAATGAAGTTCTTTTAACACAGCTTGTTGAAACATGGAAATGTGGTGATTCATGGGTGGCATGAAGGAAGATCTGTGGTATTTGAATTCATCAGAGATCTCTGATGGTTGTTGACCCTGAAAAAATAGTTTTAAATTAAGAGTTCTGCAACATGAAATAATGTCCTGAGCAAAACTTCCTTCTGAAACAAAAAAAAAACAGGGATGAAAGATAATCCTTTATTCAAGATATCAATTTCAGAGGAGGAGAGGACATGTGATGAAATGTTGGTGATATTAACATTATTCACTTTGTCACAAACATCTGCAATAGAGTTTCCATATTGTCTACAACCTTTATGTTTTCTGCCCCCCTCCTCCTTAGTGTAAACCCTGCGTTATTGTAGAGTTCCTTCTTTTTAATGCTGGTGAGCCTGTGGCACCCCCTGAGTCAGTATCTGGACCAGAAGAGGAATAATCATCAGCTGAAGTGTCAGTATGTGAAGATGTACCTTTTTTAAGGATAGATTTTGTCCATTTCCTCTTGGGAGTGGACCGATTCTGGGCAATGAAACGGACATGTTTAACTTTGTTTTCAAAATTAAAAGGGTCACCTTTGGTGTAATCATCAAGGTCCCTGTGAAACTTTTTCTTTTTCCTTTCTTTTAACTGAGATTCTAATGTAAGTAATTCCTTACTCAAATTTTTGATACTGTCAGTGTAAATAGTCTGACCCTCAGATTCCTTAGCCTGTTCGCTAAGCAAAGTAATAGAAGTGATTTCTTGTTCTATGATTCTATTGTGTTAATTAGCCAATATTTCAACAAATTTGAGAGATGTTCTTGTTGAACCTCACTCCATTGTTTAAGTAAGAGTTCATCAGGGGAATTAACCAAAGATTGTGTGCGTATCCTTAAACCCCGTGGGGTAATTCCTTTAAGCAAATAGGCACGAAAGATCTTGTAGTGCCAAAGATTGTTTCATAAAGCTCTCATGTGTTTGTTTAAATTTGAAAAAATGTTTTCACAACTGTCATTGGATGCTGCAACACCAGAATTATCTATTCGTTCACCAGTTGGACTTAGTCCAAAAACTGAAAGGTCATCTCTATCAGCAGAAAGACCTGTGAGCAACTTGTTCAGTTCCATAGTCAATCGTGGGAATAGTATTGACAAAGAACACAAGAAAAATACCAGAAATGGATGACTGACCAGTCTAAGAAGTGATGTTGGCTGGTTCAGACTAGGATCAGTAAGCAATGTGGTTATGATGATTGTAGAAAATTACAGTATATATAGGAGCACCACCAAAATAATTGGATCTCATGAAAAGAATCGTTTGCCGGTCTAAACAAAATCATTTTTTAGATGTTTTGGTTTGCCGTACATCAGATCATACGCTGTCCACAGAAATTCACCGTAAATTCCCTGAAAATAATTCACTACTCCATGCCTCCAGCTTCCATCCACCACACATTTGCAAAAACATTCCCAAATCTCAGTTCATGCGTACCAAACGCATCTGTTCTGATCAAGACACATACACACGCTTCAGGGATGACCTTGTACACAGATTTCACGACCGTGGATACAAAATGGGTCACTTTGTACACACCAAACATATTGTTGATAGCATGAAACATGAAGATTTATTACATTATAAGTCCAGCAACAAATCCAATTCCGAACCTCCCAGATTCATCACCACTTATGGACATAACACCAATACATTGATCAATATGGTCCAACATAATTGGAATATATTAACATGTGAATCCAAACTTCAGGAAATCCTTGGTGATAGATGTTCATTTTCCTTTCATAAAGGCAAAAACTTATCTGCTTTCTTTAATCATTTCAAACACAATGATGCCAAAACCAGTCACACCATACAAACTACATTATCAGGAGAACCTTTATTTGGATGCTTTCCTTGCGGACATTGCACATATTGCACAAAGTTACTTAAAACTAAAAGTTTTACCAGCCAAAATACCCCAGAGGTGTATAATATAAAATTATTTGCTAATTGTTCCTCTGACTGGGTCATTTACTTGGCCAAGTGAAATTGTTCTGCATTTTATGTGGGTCAAACTTCAAGACCATTGAAACTACGTATATCTGAACATCTCAGTGATATCAGGAATAAGAGGGAAATGAATGCCTTATACAACCATTCTTTAAATTATCATAATGCATGTTTCAGTTTCATCATTATTGATAAAATTTTGAGATCCAGAAACAACAAATTAGGCTGGCATGATTTATTGAATTCAATGGAGAAAAAATGGATTATTAAACTTGGTGGGCTCTTTAAGCCTGGTCTCTATGAACATTTGTAATGAATCACATGATTCAAGGAATTTATTATAAATAGGTTCTTTTTTTGTATTCAATTCAAACACTGAAGAAGGCTCTGTAAAGTAACTGCCAAAACCGATCTGTTGTACAAAAACTAATACTTTTATTAAAGTATTTTCCATCAATTCTATGTGCCTTGTTTGCTGGTCCATTTTTGCTTTGTGTACTTTCCCTTTAGGACCCTGCAGCTGCCGTACTCGCAGAGGCTGCTTCATTTTCGGCAAAGGATGAAAGAGCCTCATTGAAGCCCTTCCTCAAGGCCAAGGAGACTTCACTTGGGTTGAAATCTTGTATATAAATATATGTTTTTTATATACGTTGTTTTATTATAGATGTGATAGTTCGTATCACACATTTTACAAATATGGCAAATTATTGTAATAATAGGTTTATCCATATTGACGATTTTGCTATGGTATTTATTCACATTTTTATGCATGCTTTTCACTTATATATTTATATTTGAAAGGATTGTATATGTGTGCAACAACAGTGAATTTATGCATGCCTGTGTTTTAACTTTGATAGATGCTTTTGCGTTATATATATTTTTGGTATGCATATTTTTTTAATGTAACTTTTCACTTATTAACATCAGCCAATATTTTAGTATTTTTATTGCTGCTAATAATTCTTTACTCCCATTTCGATGAGGTATATGACACTTAGAGCTTTATATAGGGCTTTACTATTCATTTTTGAATAAGTGATGTTGTCCCTTTATATTTTTGAAAGTTGAGATGATTAGTCCAATGTTCTGATTGGCTGGAGAATAGTATAATAGAAAAGAGGGAAATGTAATGTGTATCTTGATTTTGGTCTGAAGAAGCTTTATGTGAAAGCGCTTAAAAGTGTGCACAATAAAGAACAATTTTATTTCAAGGACTGCTTCTGTGGATTTATATATACTTTTTTGTGAGCTGCATGGTCGCTACTACTGTTTGGATTATTCCTGCTGTCTTTATTTGTCTATTTTATTACAGTGGTGTGTTTACCCTGGAGAGTATTTTGTGGTACTGTGTATCAGGAATGATATTCTTGATAATTGGAAGATTTTAAAAGGTAATCTAAAGTTACAGAAAATTATTAGTTCTGGTCCTAGTTTTGCATATAAAAAGACTAAAGCAATGAAACAATATTTAGAAACTGAAAACACTAAAATATATGTTCTACATACTAATAAAGACAAGGGCATGTTCAGATGTGATTTCTGTAGTACATGTAGTTTTGCAGTGGAAGGACCAAATATTTTTTGTTACATTTGGATAGATTTTTAATGATCAATGAGCATTTTAACTGTAATTCTATAAGATTAGTTTACATAGTTATTTGTTTGCACTGTGAGATATTTTATGTAGGTATGACCACTCGTAAGTTATCAAAAAGAATCAAAGAACATTTACACTCTATTAAAACAAAAAATGAAAATAATATTTGATTAAAGCCCATTCAAGTTTGTGCTTCTTTTTATAATTGTTTTCTCTGTTTTGGAAAGTGCAGCCTTAGATTATGGAGGGGGGTTATAACAACACTCTTGAAAATAAAAAAAAAACTTTATGGCAAATCATATTGAAGGCAGATAAAATTCTTGGGCTGAATGAAACTGTTACTATTAAGTGTTTTTTAAAAGATAAAAAGTTATGTTAGATAATTTATTGAAATGTATACAAAGTGTTCATTTTATTTTGCATATGTTAAGCAGTGTTTCTTTAACTGTGCAGATAACTGGTTATTTTGTTGGTATCGTTTTTTATTGGTTGGTTGGAGCTTAAATATTGTGATGGTCTACTATAGTTAATAAAAAGTCTTTCCTTCATTGGTGGTGTTTTTTCTTCTGGGTGAAAATTTGTTTTAGGAGTGACTAATGAGCTTTCAAGAAGACCTCTTAACTTTTACTCTTGTATTTTTACTTTTCTTTTGTCTTTTAAAAGAGCTTTAGTTATTTTCTTTCATGAGCAAATTACAAAAAGGTGCAATATCCATGCTTATTTATAGTGCATGTAAACTACCATTTATTCACAAATGCACACAACTTTGATTACAAGATTACAAGTACATATTTTTAAATGCAAAGGCTCCACTCCAACACATATACAACTCAAATTCAGCAAAGTTATATAATGAACACTGAGGACATCATACAGATAAAAGAAAATATTCATGTTCTGGCAAAATATGTGGCAAGTTCTGATGTGAGAAATGATAGCTTTGAAATGTGAGTATTCTAATGTAGGTGGCTTGAGAACTTGTGATTTGCCTTTTTACTTTAAATAAAAAATGAATCATAACATGCTGTAGTTATTTAGATTGGCAGACAGAAAAAATAGCTTTCATTCTGTCTGAACTGGCATCCAGTTTTGTACTTCTACTGGTAGGGTTTTTTGTTTCCCACTATGTTTCATTTTTGCATGGCTTGTATGCAGATGCACATGCAACACACTGCTTCAGCAGCAGGGCAGGTGTACATGCAACACACTGCTTCAGCAGCAGGGCAGGTGTACATGCAACACACTGCTTCAGCAGCAGGACAGGTGTACATGCAGTACACTGCTTCAGCAGCAGGGCAGATGTACGTGCAACACACTGCTTCAGCAGCAGGGTAGTATTAACATAGTTCTAAAACATATACCAGTACAACAGAATAATAAGGTGTAACACAGGCTTGATGTTGGCACTTCAGAAACTGTACTTGAATTGCTGTCTGGAGATTGAAGTTGTATATCACATTACTGGTAACAACCTTTTCTTAAAAGCCATATACCATTACAAACAACATCTTCCTTTTTTACAAAAAATTACAATAACATAATAAATAAATAAATGACATAGCAGCATTACAAAACTATTCACATTTCTAATCTTTATCTATATGCTAGCCTATCATGGCTGTTACAATAACATAATACAGCTTAAGATTTCATGTTCATTCGTATCTGCTTGTTGCTGCAATTTCATACTTTAAATGTGTATGCACAGTCACTGCATGCCTTAGCTTATGGAGTATTCTTCTTAGTTCTGTTTGTTTCTCTCATACCTAACCTTTCTTCTTCTGCTTACTAGCTTGAGAGATATCTGGTGGCTTTTACAGTTTGTACAGAAAGTTTCATTGAGTTAGGCTCTTCAGACTCAGAAGTATCTTCTAACTTAAACTTAACTTAATCTCTGGACTCACTAGTAAACTTAAGCTGTTTTTTTTTTCTCAATGAGAATGTGGTGTGCTTTACTGATTTTTCTTGTCAAGTCCTATATTCAGTTCCTTGCAATTTGACCTAATGCCTCCTTTTATTATGTGTATGCATGCATATATATATATATATATATATATATATATATATATATATATATATATATATGTGTGTGTGTGTGTGTGTGTGTGTGTGTGTCACCCTAGGATATTATAGAACTCAATCATTATATATTAATTACAATAATTGCTTATGACTGAAGCTCTAGTAGATTATATTTAGTATGTGCTCCCATCTTACCCAGTTCTACTTTAGAAAATATTTTACTATTTCCAACATATTTTTGAAACTTTTCCCCTTCAGCAACTGAATGACATTACTTCTTTGCTTTAGTATGAACAATGAGATGACAGTAGGTAATGTTAATTAATTTCTATGCCTTCTACTAATGAGTTGTTAATCTGATGATAGACCTGTCCCTTGAAAACAATATTGGTTCATCACAGCATTTTTCGGAGACACTTGCCACAATATCTTCCAAGAACAGTACTGTCTCTAAACCTCTGTTTATTTTACATTTATTTATTGGGATTATCCATTGGACTGAGAAAAATTAGCCCCTTTCTAGTGGAGGCCTGACAAACAATAAAAAATATTACTTTAACTGGTCTCACTTATTTGTTCAGCTTAGTGTTAGGGTTATGTTAAAGCCATTGATTCTGTGAGTGATGCCAAAAATCTTGACTTATATAATGCCTAATTCAGGAAGAGCATGTGAAGTATAAATACAAGTAGAATGAATAAAAAATAAATATTCAAATAAATAAAGCATTTTACAAACAAACTACACTGCAGTACACATCTTAGACTAAAATAAATTAAAAATAAAGGGTGTGATTCATATGAAAGTACATTTTCTACCTTTGTAGCAGTAAATATGTATTGTATAGTGTGATGTGGCATACATCTGCTCAGATAGGGATCATGGCTTATATGCTTTTAGTACTCAAAGAAAAAGACAGTAAAATAAGTTATTGAAGACGTATGATGGAGAGAAGTAGCACTAGTTAGGTACAATGGAACAGCCAGTCTGGCAAAGTGCACGACTGGAGTACCAGACAACAAAAGCAAATCAGGCAAACATGTATGAGCATGTTGGAGGTTATACACTCTCATTTGTGCAAAGCATCTCATCAGTGTCACATGCACAAGGGAGGTAGGGCACATAATGCCAGCAGGGGAAATTGCTAGCCTAGTACATCACGTAAATGGAAAGGAATGTGGATGACAGTACAGTTAGAAAAAGGGGTGAGGGGATAACATGCAAAGAAACATGCACACACACACAAAAGTAGCCTTAAGGAAAGGCAGGTCAGAACTGGCAGTGGGAAATGAAGGACTTTTTTATGAGAAAGACTCTTATTGCTAACATGAAAAAATGAAGGTAGTGAGAAATGGTTGTGGGATGGACAGAAAGAAAAGGGATAGTTTAAGGACAGACAAGCAAATAAAGAATACAGAAGTGGTGCAACAATGAAAGCAACAGTGGATGGAAACAGAAACAAATGGTGGTCACCTAGATACAGGAAGGACTGTACAACAAACAACATGTGAAGAATAACGTAAACGTCAGGGAAACACCTGGATTAATGATAGTCAAGGAGTGCCTCCACCCGCATGGCACATGTTGATGTCCAGCCTAGCCCAAAGCTCAACACATCAGTTACCTTTGTGGCTCACATGAAATGTCAGCTGTGCCTCTGGTGGCCCAGTGATCAAGGCCTGTAAATCAAATCACTTGACCAGCCATTGCAGGTGGCACTCTTTAGTAGTGAAGAGAGCAACCAGCTGCTGGCATACCTGCAACGTTCTCCTGAGTTGTGGCCAAGTAGGCCATAAGTGAGCCTTCCATGTCAACTTCACCAGTGTGATCTCCATCTCCTGCTGAGATGCAGGCCTGGAAAGCATTGGAAAACACACACCAGAGGTGCTGGCTAATGCACATTGAGGCCAGTACCACCAATCCTCTGCCACAACCACAACTGGATCGGGAAAAGGAAGAGGATAAAAAGAACATATCAATACACACATATGCTGCCCTTAAAATTACAGCTTTTCAATGTAGTAATGCACATAGTATAACGACCCACTGCTGGGGGTGGAACTTTTGCATCCTGTGAAATCTCTCCATGTTTTCTTGCTGGTCCTTGGCTTATTGAAAGACAAAGTAGGAGGAATTCAGTACAGTGGTGGACCTGTTAAGAAAATAGAAAAAAATACTTGTAGAAAACTCTGTCTCTTATCCCTTAATGTTTGCCTCCCATTGTCTAAGTATGTCTGGTTGTCACCACTGCAGTTTACTGTAATAATGCCTGCAGCGTCCCCTAGAATGAGTTATGCAGAGTCATCGGTCAGTCTTATGGCAAGCTTTTGCTAGGCATTTACCTTATATAGTTGTTCACCATATTGTCCCTGTGTAGAAAGAACCAGAAAATCCTTGTCTCCATCAAACATAAAGCAGAAGATTTTCTGGTCTCAGTGCTTGAGGATGTCATGTCCACTCAGGCAGGTTACCTTGGAGCTAAATGGTAGGCCACACTCACAGATACACATTTGAACATCATATGATGGCACTGTATTGCAGCAATGAGGCCATACTAAATGCCTCCATATGACAGAGTCATGATGCTATGAGATTTGCATTGTGCCAAATGAGTCCCTAACCCTGGTATGAGAAAGGGCGAACAGGGTCGTGTTGCTTAATGTGGATAGCACAGTGCCTTAAGAAAGCAATTCAGAGACAACATGTTCTGAAGCCCTTATTAGTGATATATAAATTGGAGATGTCACACTGCACAAGACTGTATTAAGACAAAGAACAGAAGACTTAGGATTTTACAGAATAAGATACTGGACTTTATGATAGGCATACTAAAGGAAAACAAGGCAAGACATGTGGCATTTTACCTATGCTGGATCACAGCAAAAACATAAAGGAGTGGTGTTTGTGGTGTGGAGCAAAGGAAGAATGGCAATACATTGTCATGTCCAGTTGTATTGGGGGAATCACATCATGGGCTATACATACCTATGGCAGGTGATGCCACACAGGATACAATGCACATGTGCACAAGATGAGCAAAGTCAATGCAAATTAGGAGAATGTGATGTGCAGAGGTTCAACATGCTGATATAGGATGGTGTGTCATGATAACATGCCCATTGCTGCTCTTTTATGGGAAATGGGAGAATGGTCACAGCGCAACATGGGATAGGAATGTGACCACCAAATGGAGGGTGGGGGTAGTGCACATGCATATGGAACAGGCATAGTGACAGAAAAGCACATGTGTATACATCTTTCTCCGGGCCCCAAAGAAAGGCAATAGGTCCCATGAGAATGAGATGTTACTGCACTGTACTGTACACACAGAATGCACATCATGGTCACAGGTAATAAGGACAATGTTCTCCAGTAACAGGTATGGCAGGTGTGGTGTAGAACATCAACAATATTGTCAAAAATAACTGGATTCTACCATACGTGTGGCAAAGAGTAAAGTACAGCTGTGTAAGTAAACTTACCCTAACAGTAGATGTTTAAATTATCACTACTGAAGTAGCCATAGTTATATGGCTTATACCCTGCCAAGGATATAACAGCCATCCAGGTACTAAAGCTTTAGGGCACCTTCCTTACACCCAAACCATCAATCAGCTCGAGCTGAGCTAACTACAAAGACAGGTTTGGGTGCTAACCCCTCCAGAACTATCACACCAACAGCCAGAGAGAGAGAGTTTGGGCCCTGAAAGGCCAAGGGTTCCTATTAAATGATCAAAGATGCATTCTTTCAAATGTGTCTTGATCGAACTTGAAAGCACAAAAAGGCAAAATAGTGAAATGGCATATGAGCGAATTCTCTCCCTGGGAAAGAAATTGCTTCGCCGCTTCTGTTACTTTGCCGTTTTTGTGACTGTAGTGCGATCTCAGAGTTGGTATATTTATGTAGGTGGGTGTTGGGTGCACAGCCCCTCACATCAGGTGGTGTGGAGGTTGAAGCCCCTCACTTTATGTAATGTTTTTTTTTTTTTGTGGAACAGCGATTTTTTTCCCTTCTAAACATTTGAGATAATAAGCTTTCACTTACATGGGATTGATAAATCATCGTTCGTTTTTTTAAGCATTAGATGATTTAACATAGACCCAAAGGCCAATGCTAAGAGCAATAAATAAATAAATATTCACACCCTGGTGTAAACAACAAACCAAAAATAAGAGGACGGATGAGGAGAGCTGCTACTGCAGCAAAGATTATTCACATATATACTGTTATGGTAAGTGAACATATGCAACTGTACTATGTTCTTCATATTGATCATTACTGCAGTAGCCTTAGTTATATGGGCAGATTATACTGGCTTACTACATTTGGGAGGTGGAAGGAGAAGACTCCAGGAGCCCTGGATAATGCTCCTAGCAAAACCTGATCAAGACCTAGAGAGGGAATCAGGTTTGTAATGCCTTATAAACATATGTATACAGAACAACACTGCTGCTTCTAAAATACTTCTAGAATTCAAACCTTTACTAAAAGATATAGATGAAGCCAAGCCCTGGTAGAGTGAGCCTTGACTGTGCCTGGAATAGTTTTGTTGTGGTAAGTATAAGAAAAGATAATAACCATAGCCGACCATTCAGAAATACTGTTTTACTCAAGTAATTTTTATTTTCAAGTAATTGCAGATTCAACATAATCTAAATTCTAGTACATAATTAACTATATACACTATTTAGATTTGGTCTGCAGGTAAAATCAATAAATGAAACCATTTTGATTCAAAATACATAGACTAACATACAATTAAGTAAAGCATTTATAGTAATCAGAAAGAGAGAGAGGCAGAGTCCAATTGTAGATTTTACATAAGATTTGATACCTTTTTCCAAGGATTTTTTCTGAAATAGTTTTGACACAGGATGTCCCATCTTTTTACCTTCACAAAGAATGAACAGCTGATATGAAGATCTCACAGATACAGTTCAGGCAAGGTAGCAGCTGATTACCCTTTCGTCCTCATGTTTAGGTTCAGGAAAGAAAGCACAGAGATAGAGAGCTTGGCTAAAATCTAAATTTGGATAGTCCTTTAGGCATAATAGAAGGATTAGTTCTCAAAAAAACTATGTATCTGCAGAAAATAAGATAGGGTTGACTA
Source organism: Protopterus annectens (assembly GCF_019279795.1). Classification (NCBI taxonomy): domain Eukaryota; kingdom Metazoa; phylum Chordata; order Ceratodontiformes; family Protopteridae; genus Protopterus; species Protopterus annectens. The sequence goes on from NC_056743.1 coordinate 280,361,179, forward strand.
ACCATATGGGTTTGCAACTCAGATACTCTTCTTGCAGAGGTCAGAGCAATCAGTAAGACAATTTTACATGTTAATAACTGCATGTCATCCTCATGAGCTGGTTTAAATGGAGAAAGTGTTAGCTTCTCTCACAGAAAATTAAGATCCAGAGGAAGGGCAACTGGTTTTCTTGACTGTCTCTAATGTAGAACATTTTTTAAAAAAAATTGACATGAGAAAGTATTGAATGAGGATGATCCATGGCAGATGTGCTGAAATGACTGATAAATGAACCATGATAGAGGACTAAGAAAGGCCATAGAATAAAAACAGAGGACAACTAGCCCTGAATGGGTGCCGGTTATGTTGTTGACAGCAACTAGAAAACCTTTTCCATTTGCTAATATATGATTTTAGCAACAGGCTTTCTTCCCTCTATTAGTACTTGCTGAAAGTTCTCAGTAAACAGAGGATTAAAGGCAATTAAGACCCTATCATCCAGGAAGTAAGCTGAAGATGATTGGAGTCAGAGTGTATCAAGTACCCCTGATCTTTTGAGAGTAGATCAGTTGTGAGGAAACTTATGCTTACCACTCCTGAGCAGTTTTAAAAGAAAGGAGAACTCCTGATGCCTGGGCCAGAAGGGACTCACCACAATGATCTTGGGAAATTCCTTTAGAATCTTTACAAGTACTCTGTATATCAATGGAATGGATGAAAAAGCATACAGGAACATTCCTGTCTAAAGATAAGAAAAAGCATCTGTCTAATTTTATGCAAGGTGTCTAGAAACAGACGTTTGCCATGTGACTGTTTAGAAAGGAAGCAAAAATGTCATCCTGAGGAATCAACCACAGATGGCATAAATCTTGGAAGACCCCTTGATATAGTCTCCATTCATGAATGTCCAACATTTGTCCTACTCAGCTTGTCTGCCACACAATTATGCTCTGACAGAATGTATGATGCCTGTAGAATTAGATTGTTTTGTAAAGCTATATCCCATGCTGACATGACTAGTCTTCATGGGGGTAAGATCTAGTTTCCCCTTGCTTGTTTCTGTACTACATATTTGTAGAGGTCCCAAAAACATATGAATCAGAGAGCTGAGAGCCTTTATAACAGCTGGCATTACTTTAATGTTTATATGCATCAGTCTGTCTTTCTTGTTCCAGAGCTCCTGCACTTTTATTACTATTAACCCATTAACACCTGCTCCCCAAGCAAAGCCTTAGGTGTATGTTGTGACTCATTGCATTGTAGCAGGAATGGAGGAGGTGAGACCTGGATTCAGAGATCTGTTGAATGCCACTTTCTGTAGATCTCTTACACAAGTGAGAGGTTTCTGACACTCTGAAAAAAAACAAGCCTGCAAAGATAAACAAGTTGTCTAGATATGGAAAAATGTGCATACCATGTAGTCTGCAATGGGCTATGACAGGAGCTACATACTTTGTGACACTCTTAGAGCACTGGTTAGCCCAAAGATTAAGGCTGTGAAATTATATTGTGATCCAGACGCACAAAACCTTAAGAAACACCAACAATCTGGATGAATAGGATTGTGATGATACACATCTTTTTACTTTGTTACTAAAATACTAAAATGAGGGAAAAGGGGTAACAAGTTGTAAAGTGATAGCATTTTGAAGTTTTGCAATATCACAAAATTATTATGGAAAGAAATATCCAGAACTGGTCTCTAGGAATGTTCTTTGCTTGCCACTAAACCATTCTAGAATGAAATATTTTCCTATCTCAAAAGGAGGAACTGCTTCTATTACCCTCTTAGACAGAATGAGTTATAGGGCAGGAGGGAAGAGAAGTGTTTGGCCTGGTGGATGAGGAGGGATCCCCTGCCAAAGAGGAATTTCCTCTCACTGCCACCTATGTCCTGGTTGGATTACCTTTACCTTTGTCTGAAACAATCTGTAGCCAAAGAGAGAGAGGGATGGAGATTCAGACATTCTGGAAGGGATAATGAACCACCAGTGTGGTGGTAAGCAAGGTCCCTTAAATAGTCTTTCTGCTTTATTTGACTGTCCTTTGTTAGGTGTGGTCATAGCTTTCTTTTAGGGACCACCTTGCCATTGCTGTTTAAATGTCTGCTTACCATCACTCTGCTGAGACTGTTTTGTTTCTTGATAAAATTAGAAGCGGGAGCAAAAAATCCCCATGAAAATTTAGGGAAAGGGGGTAAAAAATCTGAGAGATTCTGTGAATCAGCTCACCTGCCTCATCACACTGTTTGATAACCTCTCTAGCAGAGGGTGCAAAAATTAAACCTTTTTCCAAAAGAGAATTCCAAATTTCATTTATGACATCTTCTGGGAGGTTCTGAGAACGCAGTCAGCCAAACTTCCACTAAGCATTGTTAATGGCCACACCCCTAGAAGCAGCATGTAGAGAATGATAAATACAGTTCAAACAATGAGTAGTCAATTGAGAAACAGATGAAACGAAACCACATAACACAGATTTTTCCTTACATGAGAAAACTGCAGCCAATACATTCCTCATACTTTCACAATTAGTCAGCATAAATGTTAATATATGAGCCTAACAATTAAAAACATAAAAAAAAAAATCAAAGTTGCAGAAGCATACACTTTCCCCAAACTCATTAATAGCTATCTCATGCTTGTCAGAAGCAGAATGAGTCAAATTAACAAAATGTTTGGGAGCAACTAGATTAATAAAAACTATAGCTGTTGGGTCAGTTTGGGATTATTGTATAAAAACATGAAATACTTAGGAATTTTGTAAATTTTTTTCTGATATCTTATGAGCAGCAAGTTGTCTGTCAGGCAAACCACAGCCTGTGGCAAACGTATTCCGGCAATGCTGACAACACTGGGGAATGTATCAGGGTCTTGGGAATTCCAGTTGTAAGAAGTGAGACTGAGAAATATCAGTGATTTCCCACTACAAACACTATTCAGGAAATAGTCTCAGAGAAAGTAACTTCTTCATAGGGTGATTCAGACATCATGCTCTCCTCTGAGTCCAAATCAGAAACCCGAGGAGAAAACCTGCATGTGTCCCTTCGCATTTCTCTATAGATTGAAAATCTCAAACCTCTTTAGGGAATGAGGAATCCTTTTTTTTTCTTTTGCCAGAAACTACCTTAGAAGAAGGCTCAGTAGCCTGTTTGCGACACTGAGCCAAGTCCAATAAATTACAATTGTACCAAGCAATTGAAACAGGAGAAGTTGAATATTTAGTTTCTCCCTTCTTGACACTAAAGTTGGAGAAAACAGATCTAGCATTGTCTGCATTAACTTCCTCAGGATTTGTACAACATTCTGGTTAATTAAGTGCACATTCCCTGTTCATTCTCTCATGACTGACCAAAGATACTCTCTCTTGTCCACTAAGGGGACTCTAACAACTGCAGAGAATGTGGGTAACACTCTGTGAATGGTCGCTGAATAGACAACACCAAAGGGGTCTGAGGAAAAAGATGAGTGATCTGTGAAACCAACTTTGGCCAGAACTGAGTTGCCCACCTGTGGCAAATTACTAGCCTGCTGTAATGGCAAAGGCTGTTTAGCTAACTCTTTCTTTTTATGGTTAGTATAAGATCTGACCAAGGGACTGATAGTTTGTTCCATGATCAAGCTGAAAATTGCACTTATTTCTCAGGGAAGCTTAGCAGCAATAGTTGGTAAAATGGGAAAGTCAAAAAATTGCTTTTTCCTATACAGGACACTGTAAAACACTTTAAACTCTTTCCTCAGTTTCTCCACAGAAGTCGTTTTCAAGATCTTTTATCAATTTTTTTACCACAAAAGTAAAGAAGTGTACTGCTTTTTAAAAATATATAAAAGTACTGTGACAGTCAATAAATATACTTTTTCTGTTGCTTTAAAATAGTTAATTTTTACAAAAAAAAATCTTAGCTTAAACAACAAAAAAGTAATTTGGAAGTTTGGATCAATAGATCAGTGTTAACCCACCATTTATCTACGTAACCCCACAGAGAAGTGCTTTAATTACTGGAAAGAAAGCTCTAAATGGCTTTGAACCCAACCAGGTGTGTGGAAAATGCCCTGAAGCTGTGGAAGCTTGCCAGCCATTATAGTCTATACTGGATATAACCCCTATAACTTAGGCTACTGCAGCAGTGATCGATATAAAGAAAGTACAGTTTTGTACCTACCATAAATGTAGATGTCCGATAGGTATGCATCTGCAGTCATCACATATGGGTTGTCCTGCCTCAGGAAGCCCTTTGGTTGGCCGGATTCCAAAGTCTGGGTCTGGCCGCGGCTGATGTCGCACTTTCCCCAACGTTAGAGCGTCTGGGGTATAAAAGCATCAGCCGACGCCATTTTCCTCAGTTTTTCTTGCCCCAAATGTCAGGTGCCCTCTAAGGAAGGCTAAAATTTGGAGATATGCATTGCAAAAACAAATCCAAACATGCACAGTACTATAAAAACAAATACACCATAATAGATCCCCCCAACTAGCTATAAGAGGGGTAAGTACCCAAGAAGTATACCACAGAGGGGAAGGAGGGAGGGTAAACCTGACTGCAGATGCATACCTATCGGACATCTACATTTATGGTAGGTACAAAACTGTACTATGTCCTTCAAGGATGCATCTGCAGTCATCACATATGGGTAGAATACCATAGCCAATCTGGGGGTGGAGGTACTAAGTAAAGGATGGTGTAGCTAAGATACCCTGCAGGACTGCCATAGCAAAGCCTGCTCTGGATCTGGAGTATAAAGGTAAATTGTAATGCTTGGCAAATGTATGCAAGGAGCTCCATGTAGCAGCTTCTAAAATGCCCTTGGTAGCCACCCCTCTTAGGAAGGCTGTGGTGGTGGCTGTGGCTCTCGTGGAATGAGGTCTAATGTCAGCTGGCACAGTTTTTCCATGAAAGGAGTAACAAAAACAAATGCAATTTCCTATCCATTTTGAAATTGTCTGTTTGGAAATTGCTTTTCCTTGTGCCCCAGCAGCATATGCTACAAACAGCTGGTCAGTCTTTCTGTAACTTTTAGTTCTGTCCAAGTAGTAGCGCAACTGTCTGTGTATGTCCAGGGTGTGCAGAAGTTTCTCCCCTTTATTTTGTGGTTGTGGGAAGAATGTAGGCAAGTGAATAGCTTGGTTCAAAGATACCCTGGATACCACCTTTGGCATAAATGTAGGATTGGTTCTCAATGAAACTCTGTCCTGATGAAAGATAAGAAATGGCTGTACTGCCATTAGAGCTTGTAACTCAGATACTCTTCTTGCTGAGGTTATGGCCAGAAGGGTGGCAGTTTTCCAAGACAGAAACTGTAGATCTGCAGATGCTGCTGGTTCAAAGGGAGGAAGTGTTAGTTTTTCCAACACGAAGTTAAGGTCCCAAGTAGGTAGAGGTGGTTTCCTTTTAGGATTGATGTTTTTGATTCCTCTTAGAAACTGTCTCAGGAGAGGATGAGAGAAGACAGGTGGATTAACATTGTATTCTGCTGAAATTGCTGAGGCATGTATCTTAATGGAAGAGTAAGACAGGCCGTTGTGGAACAATTCTGCCAAATATTCCAGTATATGTGCCATGTTCATCACTGTCACATCTAGGCCCTTTGTTGTGTTCCAAGTGTGAAATCTTTTCCATTTTGCTGAATATGCCTTCCTTGTGGAAGGCCGTCGAGCTTCCATAATAATATCCTTCACTCTCTGGGATAGCTTATCCTGAGGAGGAGTCATGGTATTTTCCAGGCAGTTAGCTGCAAGGTTTTCAGGTTGGAATGCAGAGTCTTGAAATTGTGCTGCGTCAGTAGAAGTGGCCATAGGGGAGAGGCCACGGTTTCGTCTGTGACATGCTCTTTAACAGTGGGTACCAGTGCTGTCTTGGCCAGTTTGGAGCTATCAGAATCACTCTGGACTGCTCTGTCCTGATCTTCAGTAAGACCTTGGTCATTAATGGGAGAGGTGGAAAAGTATACACTGTTAGAGCTTTCCAGCTGAAAGAGAGAGCGTCCACTTTCCATGCTTGTGGGTGGTATGTCCTTGAGCAGAATTTCTTCAGTTGATGATTGTGGGGGGAGGCGAACAGATCTATTTCCGGCCTTCACGATAATTGTGTTATGAGTAAGAAGATGTCTGGGTGCAGCATCCATTCGTGTGCATCCATGATATTTCTGCTTAAGCTGTCTGCCAGTATATTGTCTTTCCCTGGCACGAACTGGGACTGCAGCTGTATATTGAGTTTCAAGGAAAGTTCCCATAGATTCATTGCCAGTCTGCAAAGAGGGTAGGAATGGGTGCCTCCTTGCTTGTTTATGTACCACATAACTGTGGTGTTGTCTGTCCTTATGAGTAGGTGGCCTTGATGAAGAAAAAGCTTGAAGGCCTCAATTGCTTGTATCACTGCCAGCATTTCCTTTTGGTTTATGTGCATGCGCAGCTCTCTTTGTGACCATAGCCCTAGGATACATCTGCCCTCCATGTGTGCTCCCCAACCTTGGTCTGAAGCATCCGTAGTGATGGTTTGGTTGGCTCTTGGCTTGCTGAAGGGCAACCCGCTGTTCGACTGGCAGGCTTGAGCCCACCACAGAAATTCCTTTTGGAGGCATGGAATGAGTGGGATCAAGGTTTCTAAGCTGTGACTGTGCTGAGTCCATAAACTCCTAAGGTACCATTGTAATTTTCTCATATGCAGCCTTGCTTGTGGGATCAGAAGAATGCAAGATGCCATGTAACCCAGGGCCTGCAGGATTTTCCTTGCAGTCAGCTGAGTTTGTCTTGTCAGATTCTTGAAGTAATCCTGTAGTTGTCTTTGTTTTTCTTCTGTGAGAAAGGCCATTTGGGTGGTTGTGTCTAGATCCGCACCCAGAAAAGTTATTCTTTGGGATGGAACAAGTCTTGATTTGTGGATGTTGACTGTATATCCCAAGGCCTGCTGTAGGTAGATGGCATAATCCAAGTCCTTTAACAAAGTTTGCTTGCTGTCCGCTTGTATAAGGCAGTCGTCCAGATATGGGTAAATTTGAATCCCCTGAAGTCTACAGTGTGCAATTACTGAAGCCAGGCATTTCGTGAATACTCTGGGTGCAGTAGATAAGCCAAAGGGCAATGCTGAAAATTGATAATGCTCTGACCCTGCAAGAAATCTGAGGTGTCTTCTGCAACTTTGTCTGATAGGGACATGCAGGTATGCCTCCTTGAGGTCTAGAGTCACCAGCCAAGACCCCTTGCCCAGCATGGGAAGGAGTTGCTGTAGAGTCAGCATTTTGAATTTTGGCACAATGAGGTAAGTATTCAGTGCGGACAAGTCGAGAATAGGCCTCCATTGATTTTCTTTTCTTGGAACAAGGAATAATCTGGAGTAAAATCCTTGGCCTTGTTCTGAAAGACGTACCTTTTCTATAGCTTTCATTTGTATTAAGTTGGAAATTTGTTTCAAAGCCTCTGCCCTCTGATTTGGTAGCAGGTCTGGCATGCCTTTTCTTTTTGGCAATGTGTGGAAATGGAACCTGTATCCTTTGTCTATTATTTGCAGTGTCCATGTGTCCCTTGTAATGCTGTGCCAATTTTTTTGAAAATAAAGAAAGCTTTCCGCCCAAAGGAGTTCTGAGCCCTGGTCGGCGGAGTCAAAACAAAGTCATTGAGTCTGTCCTGGTGTAGCAGTTGTAGTTCCTGCACTACATCTCTGGTTGGGAGGCTGCCATTGATGGCCTCTGTAGGAGCCTCTAGCTTGCCCTCTACCTCTGGCACGCCTATTCCTGCCTCTCTGAGATCTGTCTGAGTCCGGAAAGGACCAATTCTTAGTAGGCCAATTTCTGCTGAATCTCGGTGGTTAGACTTGCAGAAAGTCTTTGACTGTTTGCACAGATTTTGCCTTTTCTTCAAATTTCTTTAAGACCTCTTGAGCCGTGGAACCAAATAATTTTTGCTTTTCCATAGGAGCATCCAAAAGCTTAGCTTTAACATGGTCTGGCAGAGATTGTTCCTTCAGCCAGGCATGCCTACGTATGACTGCAACTGTCATAGCTGACCTACATGAAGCTTCCAATGCATCATAACCACACTGCAAGAAATGGTTACTAACCTGCTGGGAGTTATGTACCAGATCCTGAAGGGATTTGCGATCAAGGGGTTCAGAAGAAGACAGTTTCTTATGCAATTCATTTAACAAATACTCTTGGTACTGTATCATATGAAATTGACAATTTAATGCCCTCATGGAAAGAGTTGCAGAAGTATACACTTTCTTACCCCATCTCTCTAAAGCTCTGGACTCCCTTTCAGAGGGTAGAGGATTTCTAGCAGTGGCAGCTGCAACCCCTTTTGGGCCCTGGGAAATAGTTTCTGGATCAGCAGAGTGGGCCTTGTACAGCTGTAGATGTGAGTCCGAGACCCTGTAGTACCTATCAGGTTTGGCAGGAGCCGGAGGGAGAGAGTCAGGGGCTGTACTAGCATCAGAGTACACATCATCAATAACATTCAAAACAGGAGGTATAGCTAAAGGCCTATGCTGAGGTAAATGTAAAAAGGTCCTTAATCTCTTTCTAGAATCAGAGAATTCCTGACCCTGCCATTGAAAATGTTCTCTCATAGAGTGTAATGTCTCTCCAAAGGAAAACTCTTCAGGAGGGGAGGCCGAGGGAATAGATTCTTCAGCATCAGAATCCTCGTAGGCCGAATAAGCCTCCTCTTGGTGGTCTGACAGAGTAGAGCCATCAGTGGACTCATCTGAGGAGTGGGGGTCAGAGGGCTCAACCCTGGGCCTTTTGTCTGGAGGTGGTTGAGAGCCCCTGTCCGGATGAGGTTGAGAACCTCTAATTAAGGAGATAAGATCCTCTGCTAAGCTAAGAATCTGTGAGCCAGTAGAAGGTCTCTGAGAGGTAACCTTGGGAGGCAAAGCTTTAGTAAGTTTAGCAGCTTTAGCCCTAGAGAAAGCCTTAATGGACATGGATGCAGGAGGTCTGGCTGCACCACGTGCAGGAGTAGACTTGTCTAAAGGAATGGTGTCAGAAGGTTCCTGGGCACCAGTTTCAGAAGGTAATTCAATAACCGACTCGGCCTGGGCCTCCGGGGCCGAGGTAGTCGGTTGTGCGGTTTCGGTAATCGGAAGTATCAAGGACTCGGTTTCAGCCGAGACCGAGACAATCGCGGTAGGCCTGACCGTGGTTTCAGCCGAAACCGCGGCCCGCGTGTCGGTCCTTGTCCTTCCGTTTCTTAACTAAATGCGAAGTCGGAGTCTCCGACAGCATCTTGTAAGCAAAACTAGCCCCAAAGAATTCCTCTGCAAACTCCGACCGATGTCTAAGAGTTCGTCGGTTGAAGGAAGCACAGGCTGAACAGGTCGAGACGTCGTGGTCTGGGCCTAGGCAGGGGAGGCAGTAAGAGTGGAAATCCTTATGAGGTATTTGTTTCCCACAAGTTAAACAATTATTAACTTTATCTGACATCGGCTGAGGCAAGAAAGAGTCCCCAACGGGGTACTTAGCTTTTTCAAAGTCTTCGGTAGCTGAATCACAGGAGCTGGCCGACCGGCACTTGCGAACTGCTTCTGCTTCGGGCACCACGCGGCAAGAAAGACTGAGGAAAATGGCATTGGCTGATGCTTTTATACCCCAGACGCTCTGACATCGGGGAAAGTGCGACATCAGCCGAGGCCAGACCCAGACTTTGGAATCCGGCCGACCGAAGGGCTGCCTGAGGCAGGACAACCCATATGTGATGACTGCAGATGCATCCTTGAAGGACATCATCTAAATATTTTCACCCTCCAATGCACATGCTCATTAACACAGATATAAATGCAAAAACAGATGTGACTGTCAGTTATAGCCCCTTATATGACTATATACACCTCAGATGTTTGCTTGTAATAAAATGAATAAAGAAATACATAGTAACCTAGAAATGTGTTAGCTTGCTGCTGTGAGACCCTTACTGAGTAACACATTACATCCTATACCCTAAGTATTACCATAAGAATTAGAAAAATGACCCAAAATCAGAAACAAATTTTACTCTTATATACACAGAATTTTGCAAGTATAACAGGTTTTTGCAATTAGTAACCATTTTCTGAAGGATGTGAAGCCTGAAACTAACATGTTTGCCATTACATGACTACACTCCATTCTACTTAACCAGGAAAACATGCATTTTACAAAGAATATGTCATATATATGAGGCAAAATTGGGGACAGTTGAGAACAAGCACCTATATCATAACATCGACAGCTTAGGTTGTTGAATTCTGAAACATCGATACCTAAACTTCAAAAGCTAACAATAGCGAATGGCCACAAAATCGAATTCTTTCCTTGGGAAAGAATTTGGGTGGCTGTTCATAAACAAAATAAACAAACAGACCCAAACATAGTGGGGGGCTTTGTCCCCCACACCCCCCTAACTAAATATACCAACTCTGAGATCACTCTACATTAGGGAAAGGGTAAATCCTCGATAACGGCCACACAGATTCTTTCCCGAGGAAAGAATTCGATGATGTGGCGATTTGCTATTGTAAGCTTTCGACACTTATGTGTTGATGATTAAGCATTCAATAACCTTAGCTGTCGACAATTCAATAGGAACCCGAGAACAATGTCTTCTGCACACACACACACACACACACACACACACACACACACACACACACACACACGACCATCAATTACAGCCACTTCTGTGGCTGTACACCTAAGATATCTGCTTGAGATTAGGCAATTAAATAAATATATAAAAAATGGCTTGAAAATGTATGTCATCTCTCTACAATCAAAGCCACAGCAACTCCCTCTGACTTTTCAATGTCATAGATCAAGAATCAGAGACAGAGACCCAAAATCAGGAGCAGACTTGAAATATTTCACCTATATACTTGATGAGTTGTTATAACAAGTTTTGAATTAGCAAGCATTTTTTGAAGAATACTGATGCTGACTCTCAAATGCCTGTCATTATTTAGTCATTGCAATCTACAATGATTGGCCAGAAAGCCACATGTTTTACAAAAATATTATAATTCCTCTCAACTTCTTTGTTCAAGTATTCTGCAGGGAAAGTTGTGGATGGCAATTTACAGAGACTATTATGAATTTACTTGGGAGGGGAAGAGGGCAAGAGTTAAGTGGGATAAGCTGATTCTACTAATAGAAAAATGTGGCTTAGGATTACCTGATTTGAAAGGATAGTTTAAAGCTGTGCAGTTAAAGTTTATAGACATAACACAAGCATAAGCGTAAAACTCAAAGTGAAAGGGTGTTGATGAGTATGATGATGAAATGTGCATATGTGTGTGTGTGTGTGGGGGTAGCAATAAGGAGACAGTAGGATTCTGGATGCAGGTCCATACGGAGAATAACAGCCTTACAGGACAACATGAGAATTGAGAAACACGTTTTTACCATTATGGATGTCTGCAAGGAACGGTATAGAAAGCAAGCAAGAAGATGGAATTTAATGGAGAATGTTAGCAAATGAACCAAGGTATTGGGAGCAAATATCTTAGGAGGGAAATTAACTGAGTGAGACAAGGCTTAGCAGATGCTTAGACGGTGGGTTGCAGATTACCTTCCATACTAAGGACTAAAAGCAGAATATATGCAAAGAGTAAGGGATAGGGTAGAGCTAAGTGAAAGACTAGCTATAGCAGAGTATTTATTAGAGTCTATAAAAGATGCAGCTGCTAAAAATAGGACAACTTGTAGGGCATACAAAATATTGCACAGAAACTATAAGTATCAGAGAAGGTTAGAAAAGATTGGAAAATAGGCTGGAAAGGCAATTTTCCAAGGAACAATGGAAGGCCATGCCAAGTATGCAAAAAAAGTCCACAAGGAATATAATTTTTAGTGGATGTTTTGTATAGATATTTTTATACCTCAAGCAGATTTCATGGAATGTTTTCTCAGGAAGACAGTAAATGCTGGAGTGGTGACGAGAAAGACAGAAGTAACTGGGAAACCATGTGCTAGTAGCATAATGCGTTGACAGATTTTTAAAGTTTCCCACAGAGTGCTTTGTCAGAAATGTTGGGGAAATAAATCAATGAAGTGTTTTTTTTGAGCTGGGGCTTAATCTCTGAATTGTGTAGATATAGAACAGTCTTGCTATGTTAATGCTACTGGCTACCAAAAAGTTAATTACTAGAAAGTAGTAATCAAAATCTAAACCAGTTGTAACTGAAGTACTGAATTATGTAAATGAGGTAAAAGAAGGATTGGTGAAGTGTTTAGAAAAAGGAAAGAGTAAATCACATATAAGCAAATGGAATGTGTAGGAACAATATGTGAACAAAGTTCAGGAGGAGAAAGAATGGGGTTTAAGGGAAGGAAGAAATTCAACAATTTACGTATATAGTGCATGAAAAAATGTTACTATGGTTTGTTTTCTTTTATATTAATGTATATGTGCACGTGTCACTATTTAGTTGTGATTAATATAGATGTTTATAAAAAAACAAAACAACAGAAAAGAATTCAGGATGAAGTCAAAAATAATGGGAGAAAAAAACAGCTGAAAAAGGGACACATTTCATTTATTCATGAATTTTTAATTCATCTATTATTTAACTGTGCAAATCCACTGGGCAAAAAGGCATCCCTTTTCAGGAATGACTGAGAAGCACTATTTGATTTAATGACTTGCTCAAAGTCACATGGTAGGCAAATGGAAGTGCAAGGATTCAAACCCTGTGCTTTTGACTACAAGAAGTAGTTGGCTAATAACTCAGAGCCTTAAGTACCAACCAGCTTTAATAAATATGAAAATTTAACAGAATAACAACAGTTCCATGGACATATATTCCTTAACAATAAGAACTATGAACCTCTAATGACTATTACCGACTGAAATCCTCAGTGATTTACCAGGAAGTGAAGAATTTAACAAGCTACAAGGTAAAATATGAGACACAATCACAGATGTTCTAAAAAATATGAAAAGATGACAGGCACACAAACCTAATTCATGTAAAGAGTTAACATAACAACGGATATTAATTGGACATGAAGTTTCAAAAATAAGAACAAAGAAACTCTAATGTACTGGTATTACTGACTGTAACGCTCAGTGATGTAGCAGAAAATGAAAAATTAATAATGTTATGAGGAACAGAAAAAAATAAGTCGATTAGATAAATTGCATAAAACTGGGAATAAAAAAAGAGGGAAGACAACTTTAATTCACTTAAAAAAGTTAATAGAAGAAAATGTCTTCCGTTCATACCTCTCAACCTGGAAACATCAAAAATCTGGACAAGGCCCATGAAAAATAGGTACAAATCTGTACGCTGATTAATGTAAAATTTGCATACATAATTATATAACCCTGTCCACTCTGGTGGAATTGTGGGATACCAACTTTCAAACGCAAACTGAAGAACAGACAACCAAAATATAGCACCAGGCTGGAAATTAACCTCCATTCCCTTCTTGCCTAGTAAACTGTAGATGATAGTGACTGTTCACATAATAGCTACAGAAATCAGAAACAACTCAAACATTAGAGGGATGAAGGCCTACCATCAAAAGGCAGCAAATGTATCACAAATCTCATGTCATAGCTTCAGGAACTATATACAGTAGGAGCAAATAAATCACAAATCTCATGTCATAGCTTCTAGAGCTATACACAACAGGGCTGCAGGTAATGACACCCTTTAAAGCCTTCTAGTTTTGTACAGAGTATTGCTAAATGCTGCACTGTCAGGTTTTACAGTGACTTGATCCAATTTCTGTACACTTAACTACTGTCAACAAATTGCTTCTTATTAGTATTTTTTTTCAGATAAACTTTGCCAGCTTCTTTTTTTGATCCAAGACCTTTCTTTCCTTTTCTTTTATTGTCTTTGTTTTATAAATTGCTAGTTTTAGAACTGTTCAGTAAACAAAGCTTTATCCTTTTAGCTGCTTCTCATGTAGCAGTTGTCTTGTATTGCTGTCATTATCACCATGGCACTAAATCTTTAAACCTCACCACAGAGGAAAAGACGTATAATTTCCCATGAAATTCACAACTGATATTGTCCAATAGAAGTTCAAAATGTCAGTAAGCTGGCTAGTAAACATTAAAACAGAAATGCATGCCGCATCTTTGACCTGATCTCATATATGCAACACTTTGTACTCATGCATTTTCAAAAACACAGCTAACAAAACAAAACTTATGTGAATATGGAAGATCAAACTCTTGCTCTTAGCATAAGATTCCTAGGAGAGCCGATCCCTGACAAAACTGAAGTGAGACACCACACTTAATTAACTGTCTCTGTTTCAAGCAGCTAAAATGGTGCAGCATACTTGCAGATAAAGGATTGAGGGTCCACACGGATTGTGGACAACTGGTTTATGTGAAAAGATATGAATTGTAAACTACAGGGACTCTGTATCCCTAGGAGCAGAGCAAACACTAGAATTGTCCCATCAGCCATACGTAAACAGAGGTTACATTTAAAATGAAGAGGCAGGTATTTAGAACTGATCACAGCAAAAATGAAAATCAGATTGGATTTTGTGTCACCAGGGAGAGTAACTCCTTTTGAGGATTCCCATACATTAATTTAGATAACGTTCCTATAAATTAGTAGCATTTGAAATAGTATTCTTTTTTAAAAATTGAAAATACCTTCCACTTTTTTGTAGCTTAAATAAGCTTGCATCACATAAGCGACTTCACACACACACACACACACACACACACACACACACACACACACACACACACACACACACTTCAGATCACTAGTGAAAATAACATTAATGCAAGCAGGAGGTCACCGGGAATACATTAAGCAAACATTCCATAACTAAATACCTTCCGTGCTGCAGCCATCATCATTTCCCAAACTAAATACCTTAATAAGCTTCATTTCCCAAACTAAATGCCTTAAGCACTCCACCAGAATTGCAGAAAACTCCACCATCGGAAGCACTACACCAGAATTGAAGATAACATCACCTCCACCATTGAACTACTCCATGCAGCAGATAACTCCACCAGAAAATAGCCAAATGTTTCCACACTTGCAGATCCATAACAGCCAGCCGGAAATGAGCCCATGAGCTCAATTCCGATAGGCTGACGGAGCTGACGTCATCGCACACATGATGACGTCAGCTCAAAAAGCGCGAAAGAAAAAAATTTTTAAAAAAAAAGTGAAAAAAATCGGAAATGAAGGGGTGCCACTCGGGAATTGTGGCACCCCATTATTTGGACCCCAAAACTCAGTAAAGACCGAGTAGTTCGGTACGGTTGAGAGGTATGCTTCCGTTGACATACATTTCCTGAAGAATAAGAACTATGAAACTGCAGTGACTGGCATTACAGACTGACTGCAATCCTCAGTGATTTTCCAAAAAATGAAATATTTTATGAGGTTGTTTGTCCTCTGCCATAGATCATGTGTTAGTGCACATACACACACACACACACACACACACACACACACACACACACACACACACACACACACACACACACACACACACACACGTGCGCACTGTCAGCACTATGTGGTACTGGCTTTTTCAAAATCGATTAATTAATTGCAAACTTGCAGGCTTGTTCAGTATAAATCAGATCTGACTTCATTAGTCTCCAGGAAGACACTTTAGCATTGGCTCTACATTCAAGTCAATGTAATATAAGAAATCTTAGCTGTCACATATAAAGATGGAGCAGCAGAGTGGAATCAGGTTTAGATGGTAACATTGAATTTGAGGGATATAGGTGGCACAGAGTGGGACTTTTTTTTGTAACAATGATGTTTCTGGGGCCTCACAGATGCTACAGGCCCTAGATAAATGCTTAGGTCACTTTGTGTTGAATCTGGTCCTAGTCAGAATATAGTGAACCATCAACTGCAACCCTAACCTTGGCCACATACTTTTCAATCTCTTAACTCAAGAATCAAACAGAAAGTTAAATAATATTGATTCAAAGGAGCAATATCAGAGACAAATATTGCCCTTACATACTTAGAAAATTGCTGAGTAACAGATTTTGCAGTATCATGCATTTTCCTGAAGGCTATTAAATCTGAAACTCAAATGTTTGTCATTACTGAGTGACTGAAATACTCAATGACTTGCCAAAAAAAAAAAAACATTATGAGAAACAGCCCAAAATATCAGGCAAAAAATCAAGGACAGTTTGCAAAGTAAGAGACAATTGAGAGCATCTTTGCTCTACACACATACATGTGTGCATACATGTGCCTCAGTGACCACTAATTACAGCCACTTGTATGACTCTGACTGCACATCTCAGTAACTGCATCATAGGAACTCAACTTGTCACCTCACTGCTGTCAGTGAAGTCTAGAGTGGCCTTTCCTTTTGTATACCTGTTGCTCCACCCATGTGAACCCAGGGAGTCCTTGTATCCTGTTCTGTCTGCTCAATATGTGCATTCAAGTCACCCATTCTTAACACAAATTCATGTTGTCCTACTTTCTCTAGTAGGTCCTGCAAATGCAGTCTGAATGCACTATTTTCCTCACTATCACAACCCTGCTGTGGGACATAAGCTGAGATTATGAATACTGTCCTATCATTAGGCTAGAGTCTGATTGCCATGAGTCCATCACTAATTTTGATGACATATCTCACTGCCTTCTGAAGCCACTTCCTCTGCACAATTCCCACACCATTTCTAGTCTATCCTCTTCCTGAGTAGTAGACTCTGGATTCCAAGTCAAGTGGCTTTGCTGCACTGCTCTTCCATCTTGTCTCCTGGATACATAAAATGTCCAGCCTCCTCCTTACCAACATGTTATCCATTCCCAAGCATCCCATCAGTGAACCTACAGTCAGTGTAGTAATTCTTATTTCAAATTTAGCAGGTTGATTGCTTTAAGACCAGCTTTCACTCAACTGAGATATCCCAGGTAACCCAAGCTGATCAACTGCACACCAACCAGCCAGTAAGTTATTGACCTTATTATATTGCTGGTGGTCTTTATGGTGGGCACACAATGACCACTAGGGGCACATCCACCCCTCCCACTGTTTGCATGGGTCCCTGGTGTAGGTCAGAATAGACCAGATCCTCAACTCACTTACCACCAGCAAATAAACATGCCCATTTGGCAATATTAGTCAGCACAACCAAATCACCTAGAGACAGGGGCGGCCCGTGCTATCGGACTGCCGGACTGCAGCCCCCTCAACAAAAAAGAAAAAAAAATGTTTTTAAAATTCGCGGACTTCGCATGCGCAGTAGTCCAGACTACTGCGAGTCTACTGCGCATGCTCCAGGCAGTCCGGCAGTCCAGGTAGGGAAACATAGGAGACGTCTGTGCACTTTTAAAGTGCACAGACTCGCTGGGAAAATGTGTCGGGACTGTGGATTAGGGTTTGGATCGCGGGAATCTCGCGGGTCTGTGGATTATTGCACGGGCATTTGGATTAATGTTATGGAGAATGGGCAGCAAGGACAGGTAAGTGTGTTAATTATTGTTTAGAATGGTAGGGAAGTGTGTGAATGAATGAATGTATGCCTATTTGAATGGACTGGTGTGTGTTTATTATGGTAGGGAAGTGTGTGTGTGTGTAAATGCCCCAGGTGCTCATGGTGGTGCGGTAGGGAATACCTCAGGCTTGAACCCTGTACCCTGTATGCAGGTGTTAAAGACTTGAGTTCCCTACCCACCACCATTTGTAAAAAAATTGCAGATTTCTGCCTCATATTTGATCTGATCTGTTCCTCATAATATCTGTGGTTTGTAAATGTTCCAATGCTTGATATTTGATGGTGTAGTAGTAGCATTGTTGCCTCACAGCTGCAGGTTCTCAGGTTTGATTCTTGGCTGGGGTTCCTTCTTTGTTGGGTCGTTTGCTTGATATTTGATGGTGTAGTAGTAGCAGTGTTGGGGGTTCCCTCTTTGTGGGGTCTGTTTGCTTGATATTTGATGGTGTAGTAGTAGCATTGTTGCCTCACAGCTGCAGGTTCTCAGGTTTGATTCTTGGCTGGGGTTCCTTCTTTGTGGGGTCTGTATCTTCTCCCTGTGTTTGTGTGGGTTTGCTTTTGTGTCCTCCCATGTCACAAAGACATGTCTGCATTATTTCTTCCTGGGCCTCTGCTGAAAATTGTTTTTTGTTCCAAGTCAGACTGTCCTGATTAACAAATGTTAAATAAAATTGACAGGCATTTGAATTTCAGACTTCAGGTTTCTGAATGTTTAATTTCTTACATATTTGATGGTGCAGTGGCAGTATTGTTGCCTCATAGCTACAGGATTTGTGGTTTGATTCTTGGCTGTGGTGCCTTCTTTGTGGAGTCTCCATCTTATCTCTGTGTTTGTGTGGATTTGCTCTGGTATCCTGCCATTTTGCAAAGATGTGTCTACAGTACTTCTCCCTGGGCCTCTGCTGAAAATTGCTTTTGTTCCATCAGAAGTAAAATTGACAGGCATTTGAATTTCAGACTTCATAGTCTTCAGAAAATACATAGTAAAACAACTTTTTATTCTAGCAATAAATATATAGTAACACAACCTTTTATTATAGCAATTTTTTATGTTTATAAGATGACTATTTGAAATTTTTCCTTATTTTTGGGACTGTAATACCCTGTTAGTGGCTTTGTCCAGGTTTTTGTGCTAAGGTTGACAGCTATGGCAAGAACTGAATTCACTGAATATGTTTGAGGGCTGTATTCCCTCATTACTGGGTTTGTCCAGGTGTTTTGTGCTAAGGGGTTGACAGCTATGGTGAGAACTGAATTAATTAAGTGATAGCCATTTAAGTTTCAGTCTTCCTCTCGTTCACAAAACAGCTGATTTGGCGTAGTGGTATGTTGCTCTTGACTGTTTTGCACAGGGACCTTCTCTGTAAAATGTACGATGGTAACACAGCATTTTTCTTTCACAAAGCAGGTGATTTGGCATAGTGGTATGTTCTGACTCTTTTTTGCACAGGGACTTTGGCAGTAAAATGTATGGTGGTACCATGGTAACACAGCATTTTATTCTAGCAGCTTTCCAAGATTATACAAGCAATGTTTAATGTGTACTTGGTTTTTGCCCTTTTGACCCACCCCAATAAATTTTGCTTTTTCCAGACTTCTTGTGCTGCGAAGTTGAGATGCAGTTGAGTATTCAACAGATTTTACAAGGAGCTGAGAGCTGCAGGGGAAGAGAAGTTTAGTGCTAATAGCACAACAGGCTGTATGCTTGCTTTTGATGCAGAAGGTTGTTGGTTCTACTCCCATAAGGGGTGAATGCTGAAAGTTAAGATACTAATTATGAGCCTGTTATCAGTTTGCCATCCATTTCCTATTGCAATATTACTAGCTTATTTTTAATGTAATTTAGGCAATTTATTCCAGAGGGGCATCAGACACTTTATTGTTCGATGAAACCATGAAATGTAAAGGTGATTGCTAGCACCAACCTCTTCATTACAGATTTATTTAACGTGGAATTATTTAGATGACTTTTTACTACTTCAGAGATTGTGCATATTTACTGATAATGGTGGACTGTAGAATTGTGCATATTTACTGATAATAGTGGACTGTAGAAGTTTGAGTAGACTTTTATGATGGAAATGTTCTGAATTGGACAGTTTTGTTTCATTGTTTACTGGAAAAATGTTCAAAGCAATGGGAAGGTGTATCAAAGAGCACATGTATGTTTCATATGCAAGGGGCCTATGATTTGAAAACAGCCCAGAATTAATTTTTATCTGCCACGAGTAAAATGTATTTTCTTTGAATGTGGTTTTAATGTTGTTTCAGTGAATGTGAGTTTCAAGGGCAGAGAAGGTTTAATGCCAAGTTTGTTATGTCTTAGTGTTTGTGCTGTAAAATGCAAAAATAAAACTTTCAAATGAAGTTCAAATCATCATAGAAGTAAATCAGTATGCACATTAGTGTTTATGGTAAATGGAGTGAAATAGCAAATAAATGGATCATTGGAATGGCTGCAGGGAGGCTCCATTCGACCAGGGTTTTGTGAGGGGGAAGGGCAGCAAACTTAGACAGCCCCAGCTGAACCATACCTCCCAACTGTCCAGATTTTCAAAGAATGAATAGATGTTTTGCTTCTTATTTTTGATTTGTTCCTCATATAAATTTGTGGTTTTCTGGCAAATCATTTAGGAATTAAGTCACTAAATAATGACACACCTAGTTTCAGACTTCATAACCTTCAGAAAAATGTATGCTAAAGTAAGACCTGTTCTATCAACTGTCCCAGTTTATAGAAGAGCATTTTTTAGTACTGTTATATGTTCCCCCCAATATATTTGGCCTTGTCCAGATTTATGTCCCAGTTTATACAAGAGCAATTTTTAGTACTGTTTATATGTTCCCCCAATATATCTGGCCTTGTCCAGATTTATTGCATTAACAAGTTGAGAGGTACATGCAAATAAATTGCTTTATAGAATTAGGCATAGCCAAACCTCTGAACTGTCCCTGATTTTGACTCAAAATATTGCTCTTCCCCTAATGATCCCTCCGCAAAATAGCAATTTTGGAAGAAAACATGGAGGGTTTATAATTAAGAAATAACTGTAATAATCAGATTACTTTTATTTCAGAAATGCATGTAGATTATTTTATTTTGTCAGCTGCTCAAGTTAGCAGTACTAATATTAAAGTGTCCCTTCTCTGACAGGTTCCCAGCTGTATTGTGTTGCTATTTTATATTTTTACATCACATTTTTGGTCCATTTTTCATAAAATTGTGTTTTTGGCAAATTAGTGACAAATAATTAAAGACTGAAGTTAGAAAATAATGACAGACATTTGAGTTTCAGATTTCATACCATTCAGAAAATTCATACTAATGCAAGACCTCTATTAGCTTTCTAAGGTTATAAGAGCGATATTTTAAAAATTGTACTTATTTTTGGGTCTTTGTCCCATTTCTTTGTATGGCTTTGTCCAGATTTCTTGCTCTGAGGTTGAGAGGTATGACAAATGTGTCAGGGCCATCACAAGTCAGCCAGAGACATTTCAAACTGTGACATACTTGTTACACCCCACTCCCCCATGTAGTGACTCTGGATGTGTTGAAGCAAGGCAAGGAGTAGTTATGCAGTGTAAATGTGCAGAGAATCCCACCCATCCAAGGTAGACACAAGTACTAGAGTGGCTTTTCATCTGTCCTTGATTTTTGCAGAATGGTCTGGTTTCTGTCATATTTTTTGTACTGTTGATTTATGCTTATTACTCAAAGTGCATTTGCTCTGTGTTTAAGTAGCAATACTTTAATGACCATCAGGTAAGCTTGGCTGAGATTGCAAGATGCAAGTAAGCTTTAATAAGCATACTGTTAAAGAATTGCCAACATTGAAAGCCTTTCTGTTGCCATGTAGAGAATACTTAACTAGATAATGTACAAGCCTTGGGTATTGAAATGCATATGCCAGTATTTGTAATAAAGGACAGAATTACATTATTTTAACAGTCTCATTACACTTGGAGACTTACAGTCATTTCTGCAGGCTTTAACCATAAACCGAATGCCAATTGTGTGGTCTATAACCTGTACACTAATCCTTTTAAGCAATGTATTTTGAGCTTATTTCTTGTTTGCTTTTCATTTTTTACTTTGATCATGTTTTCCCCATGAAACAAGTAGTTGTTAGGCAGCAGGTCTTTTTTTGGATAAGGAACATTTTTACAAGTGGGGGCATCAGAGATTTCTACTTTCAGCATGTTACTTTAATAAAGCTGAATATAAATTATAATTAGAACTGCAGTGCAAGAAGTGGTTTGAGTTGAGTGCTGCTTGTTTTTCTTATACTTGATTTTGACTGGCATTCCATTAATGTATTTAATTAAAGTAATTTATTTCTTCATGCCTCACAACCTTTTTTGTTTCCATCTAGATATTAAGCTGTCACGCAGCCAATGCATTGAAATATTTTTATTCTTCTACACTTCATTTTGTCTTGATTGGACTCTCATGACAACTGTTTGGCACCCAATGTAGTATATTTAGTTTTTGTGGTTTGCTACTACAGGTGTTTGTGTGTGTGGTAGGGAATACCTCAGGCTTGAATCCTGTACCTTGTATGCAGGTTTTAAAGACCTTAATTCCCTACCCACCACCATTTGTGAAAAAAAACTGCAGATTTTTGCCTCATGTTTGATCTGATCTGTTCCTCATAATATTTGTGGTTTGTAAATGTTGTAATGCTTGATATTTGATGGGGCAGTTGTAGCATTGTTGCCTCACAGCTGCAGGTTCTCAAGTTTGCTTCTTGGCTGGGGTGCCTTCTTTGTGGGGTCTTTATCTTCTCCCTGTGTTTGTGTGGGTTTGCTTTTGTGTCCTCCCGTGTTACAAAGACATGTCTGCATTATTTCTTCCTGGGCCTCTGCTGAATTTTTTTTTTGTTCCAAGTCAGACTGTCCTGATTAACAAATGTTAAATAAAATTGACAGGCATTTGAATTTCAGACTTCAGGTTTCTGAATGTTTAAGTCTTTGCATATCTGATGGTGCAGTGGTAGTATTGTTGCCTCACAGCTATAGGTTTTCTGGTTTGATTCTTGGCTGGGGTGCCTTCTGTGTGGAGTCTGCATCTCCTCCTGTGTTTGTGTGGATTTGCTCTGGTGCCCTGTCATTTTACAAAGACGTGTCTGCAGTATTTCTCCCTGGGTCTCTGCTGAAAATTGTTTTTATTCTGTCAGCAGTAAAATTGACAGGCATCTGAATTTCAGACTTCATGTTCTTCAGAAAATACATAGTAACACAACCTTTTATTCTAGCAATTTTCTAAGTTTATAAGATGAATATTTGAAATTTGTCCCTATTTTTGGGACTGCATTCCCTCATTATTGGCTTCGTCCAGGTCTTTTGTGCTAAAGTTGACAGCTATGGCAAGAACTGAATTCACTGAATGTTTGAGGGCTGTATTCCCTCATTACTGGGTTTGTCCAGGTGTTTTGTATTAAGAGGTTGACAGCTATGGTGAGAACTGAATTCACTAAACGATAGCCATTTAAGTTTCAGTCTTCCTCTTTTACAAAGCAGCTGATTTGGCGTAGTGGTATGTTGCTCTGTTTTGCACAGGGAGCTTGGCAGTAAAATGTATGGTTCTAGCAACTTTCCAAGATTATACAAGCAATGTTTGTGTCCCTGGTTTTTGGGCTTTTGACCCCCCCCCAATACATTTTGGCTTTTTCCAGTTTTCCTGTGCTGCAAAGTTGAGTATTGAATAGATTTTACAAGGAGCTGAGAGCTGCAGGTGAACAGAAGTTTAGTGCTGCTTAAGTGAAGTTGGTTTGCCTTGTTAATAGCACAACAAGTTGTATACTTGTCTTTGATGCAGAAGGCTGTGGGTTCTACTCCCACAAGGGTGGATGCTGCTGTACTGAGAATGTTCTCCTTGGTGAAGATACTAACTATGAGTTCATTATCAGTTTGCCATCCATTTCCTCTTGCAATATTACTAGCTTATCATTTTTTTAATGTAATATAGGCAATTTATTCCTGAGGGGCAACAGGCACTTTATTTTTCGATGAAACCATGAAATATAAAGGTGTTTGCTAGCAGCAACCTCTTCATTAGTTACAGATTTCTTTAATGTGGAATTATTTAGATGACTTTACTTCTTCAGAGATAGTGCATATTTACTGATAATGGACTGTAGAATAGTGCATATTTACTGATAATGGACTGTAGAATTGTGCATATTTACTGATAATGGACTGTAGAATTGTGCATATTTACTGATAATGGTGGACTGTAGAATTGTGCATATTTACTGATAATGGTGGACTGCGGAAGTCTGAGTAGACTTTTATGATAAATGTTCTGAACTGGGCAGTTTTGTCATTATGGGTGCATGCATTTTGTTTCATTGTTTACTGGAAAAATGTTCAAAGCAAATTTAAAACGCCCTCTAACAACTGTAATATATTGTACAAGGAATATAATTTAGTACAATAGGAAGGTGTATCAAAGAGCACATGTATGTTTCATATGCAAGGGGCCTATGATTTGAAAACAGCCCAAAATTAATCGTTATCTGCCACTGGCAAAATGTATTTTCTTTAAATGTGGGTTTCAATGCTATTTCAAGAGCAGAGAAGTTTTAATGCTAAATTTTCATTGTGAGACTGCATTGCTTTGTTTAGTAGATGACTTAGTGTTTGTGTTGTAAAATACAAAATAAAACTTTCAAATGAAGTCCAACTCATCATACAAGTAAAGCATTATGCACATTAGTGTTTATGGTAAATGGAGTGAAATAGCCAAGTAATGGTTCATAGGAATGGCTGCAGAGGCTCTTCAACCGTGATTTTGTCAGGGGGGAAGGGCAGCAAACTCAGACAGGCCCAGCTGAACTATACCTCCCAACTGTCCAGATTTTCAAAGAATGAATAGATTTTTGCTTCTTATTTTTGGTTTGTTCTTCATAAAATTTGTAGTTTTCTGGCAAATCATTTAGAAATTAAGTCACTAAATAATGATACACTGAGTTTCAGACTTCATAACCTTTAGAAAAATGCATGCTAAAGTAAGAACTGTTATTCTATCAACTGTCTCAATTTATACAAGAGCAATTTTTAGTACTGTTTATATGTTCCCCCAGTATATTTGGCCTTGTTCAGATTTACTGCATTAACAGGTTGAGAGGTACATGCAAATAAATTGCTTTATAGAATTAGGCATAGCCAACCTCTCAACTGTCTCCGATTTTGGCTTAAAATGTTGCTCTTCCCCCAATAATCCCTCCACAAAATAGCAATTTTGGAAGAAAACATGGAGGGTTTACAATTAAGAAATAACTGTAATGATCAAAGTTATAGATTACTTGAAATGCATGTAGATTCTTTTATTTTGTCAGCTGCTCAAGTTAGCAGTACTAATATTAAAGTGTCCCTTCTTTGACAGGTTCCCAGCTATATTGTGTGGCTATTTTATATTTTTGCATCACATTTGGTCCATTTTTCATAAAATTGTGTTTTTTGGCAAATTAGTGACAAATCACTAAAGACGGAAGTTAGAAAATAATGGCAGACATTTGAGTTTCAGATTTTATACCCATCAGAAAAGTCATACTAATGCAAGACCTATTCTATTATCTTTCTAAGTTTATTAGAGCAATATTTAAAATTGTCCTTATTTGTGGGCATTTGTCCCACTTCTGTGTATGGCTTTGTCCAGATTTCTTGCTCTGAGGTTGAGAGGTATGACACATGTGTCAGGGCCATCACAGTCAGCCAGAGACATTTCAAATTGTGACATACTTGTTGCACCCCACTCCACCATGTACTGACTCTGGATGTGTCCAAGCAAGGCAAGGAGTAGTTATGCAGTGTAAATGTGCAGTGTGCCCCCATCCAAGGTAGACACAAGTACTACAGTGGCTTTTCATCTGTCCTTGATTTTGCAGAAAGGTCTGGTTTCTGTCATATTTTTGTACTGTTGATTTATGCTTATTACTCAAAGTGCCTGTTGCTCTGTGTTTAAGTAGCAATGCTTTAATGACCATAATGTAAGCTTGTCTGAGATCATAAGATGCAAGTAAGCTTTAATAAGCATACTGTTAAAGAATTGCCAACATTGAAAGCCTTTCTGTTGTTGCCATGAAGAGAATACTTGACTAGATAATGTAAAAGCCTTGGGTATTAAAGGACAGGATTCCATTATTTTAAAAAGCTCATTACACTTGTTGGAGACTTCCAGTCATCTCTACAGACTTTACCCGTAAACTAAACAGAATGCCAATCATGTGTGGTCCATAACCTGTACAGTAATCCTTTAAGCAATGTATCTTGAGCTTGTTTCTTGTTTGCTTTTCATTTTTTACTTACACGTTTTCCTCATGAAACAAGTAGATATTTGTCAGGCAGCAGGTCTTTTTTGGATAAGAAACATTTTTCCAAGTGGGGGCATCACAGAGATTTCTACTTTCAGCATGTTACTTGGCACTTTAATAAAGCTGAATATAAATTATAATTAGAACTGCAGTGCAAGGAGAAGTGGTTTGAGTTGAGTGCTTCTGGTTTTGCTTGTACTTGATTTTGACTGGCATTCCAGTAATGTATTTAAAAAGTAATTTATTTTTTCATGCCTCACAACCTTTTGTTTCCATCTAGATATTAAGTAAGCTGTCATGCAGCCAAGGCATTGAAATATTTTTATTCTTCTACACTTATTTTTGTCTTGATTGGACTCTCATAATGATGGTTTGCCATGCCACCCAGGGGAGTGTATTTAATTAAAGTTAGTTTTTGTGGTTTTGAGCATAGCTCCTCCCCCTTCTGCTTGGTCACACCCCTTCCCCTTGACCCCACCCATTCAGCTGGCTCCTGCAGCCCCCCTTTGATTTGAAGTCACCAGCCGCCACTGCCTAGAGAGCCACATTTTACACTGTTGATTGGCTAGCCCTGCCATGGCATGCAGTCTGTGATCCATGTTCTCATATTATGAGGATACTGCGCACTACAGTAGATACCCAAGTGGTTGGTTTATACAACTATCCTCCCCTACTAGGTACCATGTAGAGTCTGCATTGCTGCCCACAGCTCCATTTTTTTTTCTGGTGAGTTTCAGATGGAAACACTCAGCATGTTTTTTGGAGGTGGGAGGAACCCCAAAGAGACACAGGGAGATAGACAGATAGTCTGATGGATAGATACACAGATATAAGTAAGTGCTCCCTTACTCTTTACTATCTAGTGTCACTCTTGTTAGTTTGCTTCAGTCATCTCATACAGCCTCAGCTGGAAAAAATTGCTCCTCACTGCTTATTAAAGCAGCCCAGACAGCTGCTTTTGGAGCAATGTCCCTGCTACTCTGAAGATAGCAGGAAGACGTAATAAGGTGCAACTGTCTAATTCTTAAATAGGAATAGGTGTAATACTGGGTGGATTTAAAAACAGGCCAGTGATCAAAGTAATCACATTTCTTTTTTCTTTTTTCTTTTTTGCAGCTATATAGATAGACAGACAGACAGACAGATATCATTTGTAAATAGAAGTCAGAAGGGTTTGAAACTCTGCCCATGGGTATGCATGATGTTTCAAGCACATCAGAAATGAAAAAAAACGAGAAAAAATATATCACATACAAGTTCTTTATTATTTTTTTCCCATTGGAGTACTACAGCCCAGCAACCAGTACCACAAGCTGCTCCTGGGAAGCACATGGTAAATGGCCATTAGAGACTCGCTTGGACTGCTGCATGACCATACAGCTTTAACCAAGAGGTCACTCTCTGCACTGAGGCCTCACAAGGCAAACCTCAGCAGTAGAGTGGTTTATGAACTGGAAAAGCTTAATGTGATGTGAAAACTCTTCAAGTTAAGGCTTCTACTTCACAGTAAACATTTCTGAATGGCATGGCTCCTACCTCCCCTCCCGTCTCCTCTTCTCTCTATCATAACTAGACTTTTGTTCTCATTCTATGATACATCATGTGGCACAGTATATTGTTTTTACATATAATGACACCATAGTTGATCCCATTCATGCACATTATTGCTGAAGTCATTGCAGCAGGTGATTTCATCTTGGCATCTTTTTCAGTTTCCTGCAAGCTTGAGCAGCTTCCCTTGTTCCCATAATGCACTGGTGATACGATTGTCTCCAGATCTATTTCACACTTGTTTTCAGATTCAGTAGAACTTCAGCAGCTTGATCACCACTTATTTCCAAGTTTCATTTTGAGTTTTTCTGTGAAAGTTAATGTATTTGGTTTCTTACAGTTTTTGTGCAGTTTCAATAAAGTTTATTTAATTTCAACACTATCAACTTCAGTTTACAAATAACTCTTGATAGAAAAGAAACTAATATTATAGCAAGGAGCCATTTATGGACTCTATTGTAGGATCAGTTGCCTTAACAAAAGAGGCACTAAAGAAATCCCAGATTATTTATCCACTAAAAATGAGTTCAGTCTTATGGATTGTCCTGGGAAGTGCCCTTTCCATTACTGTTATTAATAACCTGATGCACCTGATAAGATTTTAGTAGGACCTAACCAATAAAATATCACAGTCACTAAAAAGCTACCACTTTGTGATACATGGAAACAGGTAGATCCACAAGGGATGAGCAGGAAGACAATTACCACACTCTCCATAAGACTGTTATATAACTCTACAGATGGAGCAATGAGGGAAGTTGGGTCTGGTAATCACCAGATGGCCTGGCTGAGGATTTCAGGATTTATAGATCACTTCATGGAAGCCTTCACCAGTATCCTATATGATGGATTCACCCTGTTTGTACCAAAGGTGACAGGCAGCTTACAAGAGAGACAAAAAGTGAGAAGGCAAGATGGTCACAGCTTTTGGGTACAAGTTTTCAGCTCTGTAGAGATCCTACTGCAGGAATAAAAAAGGAGCTAAAAGTATTTGGTTTAGAAAGTCCCAACAGACCAAGTATGAACAATGTACCAACAGGAACAGGTACTCCCATGGATATAGAGGTTTGCCTAATGGCCATCATCCCAGAGGTAGTGCAGTCCACAACACCAGGGGTAACAGTGCTTACCCTAGGAAAATACAGGATGGCCCCCTAGGGTGTGACTGACAGTTGGCATTTGGATGCAGTCAGAGGTCACATTTGCCTGCATCAGAAAGAGTGGTATATTAGAAGGGGTGGCTTCACTTGTCTTCTTCAGTACCAAGAAGATCTTTGAAAAAAGCCTGGATACCCACAATACAAGATACAGTCAGACTTCTTCTGTGCCAAAACACATCACAGGAGATCTCAGTGTTATGGACTCTAGGCTAAATAATGGTAAATCTTGACATGTTGACCCTCACAGGATATCACATGAAAGCCCTGGACATTAAGAATACAATGGTCACAGCTACATGATCACTTCTCAGACAATCTCAGATTCCAGATTTTGCTGCAAGAATTTACAGTGCTAGCTGAAACCACAGAGCCCATTGTTTCCCGTTTCTTCCAATCACAACCACCATGGTCATCATGAATGCTTCTGCCCTGGGGGGTTGGGACTCAGTGTCTAAGACAGATAGTGCATGGAGCATGGACATAATGAGAGTCCTCTTCTTGGCTTCTTATCCCAACCATCCAATGATCCTCACCTGGACATCCAGTCCCTCGAAATGACCACTTAGTTTCTCCACTTCCAAGAATACTCAGGGACCCAGCATAACTGGCAAGGTCAGTCCACACCAAACAGCACCCCAAAAATCTTCATTCAAAAAGCTGTTTAAAGGCAAATAATACAAGCTTGCTTGTGAGGGACAAAACAATGACTAGTCCCCTTCATGGCACCGATCCTTGTATTTTGCCACTTCATATCAGAGGTCTTTGATAAGGGTTGTAGCTTCTGAACTGTTAGAGTTCACTTTACAGTTATATCTCCCCTCAGGGTTCCACCCATACCTCTCTGACTTCAGAGAGTTTGATGAGATTTCCTGAAATGGGTTTTCTTACCAAGACCTGTCGTACAGTGATACAGCACCTCCATGGGATCTCAGTTTCATACTGGAGAAATTGATCTCTACCCCATTTTGAAGCAAGCAGCAAAGACCCCTTATGCACTCTTCCAAAAGAAGGAATGGTTCTTGGACCTAACCTAGTCTTTATGCTGAAGGTAACATCAGATTCCAGCCTTAACCAACCTAGACATCTTTAACTGCTCTTTCTACAAATGTTCAAACAAGGGAGAGCAGAAAGTGCATTGCTTGGATGTACACACACCTCCATCTGACTTTACTTAATGTGCACTAAATACATTACACATAATCAGCAGTTATCTGTGTCTTCCACACTAAAAACATTGTGAAAGAAGGTGATGAGGATCACGCTGTTCATCAGTTTATCTGACTGTAGCCTGTACTGATATACAATCTAGGTACATGTCAATACAGCTTAAATCTACAGCCCCTTTCACAAGATCACAGGCTACCTCATCATCTTAGTTCAAGAATTTATCGATGGATGATACCTGTACAGCAGCTGTATGGACCTCAGTGTAAACATTTCCCAAGCATTATAAGTTGGATACAATATTGAGGTCTAGAGTATCCTTTGTGGCCACGGTTCTGCATCATATTCTGTCATGATCCCACCCAAGCTGGTCAGCTGGGGAAGTGGCCAACAATTATGGACAGGATCAACTAAAATACAAATGTTATGTCCTTACCGTAATGCTAGATCTTGTTGATCCCTATTTGTATACTGTAATATATCCAGACTTCTTCCCCTTAACAAGTCTAGAGGTCAACAAGTTATTCATACTGGCAGGTACACACCTGTAAATAAATGTGTATAGTTATATAACTAGAAGTTCATATAGTTTTCTTACTGGTTTATGGATTGTCATTTTAACTAGCAGGCCTTTTCCTTCAGCTGTTTCCAGCAGCCAAACTTAATCTTGAGAGAGTCAGATCACCAATGCATTGTGAGAATGTGGAGAGAACTTGAGCTTGAATGAAATTTTAAAAGATACCAAAAAGACGGTGCCTGTGGCAACAAGTCCAGCAACTACAGAGTACAGATAAGGATATAAAAGATCTGATATTATAGTAAGTACATCTTTCATTTATATGCGTTTTCAGTTATAGCTGTACCATAGCCACAGATCCACTTCTCATTACCACTTTAATCTTCCAATCCAAGGATTACTGACTAGGCCTTCATACTTCAAATCCTTTCTACAATGTGCCCTATGACCTTTTAAATCCTAAATGCTAAGCAGTGCAATTAAACTAAACTAAACGAAAATAAAATGAAATAAATGAGGCTACACAGTGGAACTGATCATGATCTAAATTGAGGAAGCATATTACTAGTTTATAAACAGAAGTAACATTTTGAGATTTGTATTCTGATGAAGCAATTTTGATGGACAGGTTGACAGATGAGATCAGACAGGAGTCCCCGTGGACTATGATGTTTGCAGATGACATTGTGATCTGTAGTGAGAGTAAGGAACAGGTGGAGGAGACCCTGGAGAGATGCTCTAGAGAGAAGAGGAATGAAGGTCAGCAGGACTAAGACAGCATATATGTGTGTGAATGAGAGGGATTATAGAGGAATGGTGAGGATACAAGGAGTAGAGGTGGCAAAGGTGGATGAGTTTAAATACATGGGGTCTATAGTTCAGAGTAACGGTGAGTGTGGAAGAGAGGTGAAGAAGAGAATACAGGCAGGATGGAGTGGGTGGAAAAGAGTGTCAGGAGTGATTTGCGACAGACAAGTACCTGTAAGAGTGAAAGTGAAAGTCTACAAGAGGGTAGTGAGACCAGCTATGTTATATGGGTTGGAGACAGTGGCATTGACAAAAAGGCAGGAGTTTGAGCTGGATGTGGCAGAATTAAAGATCTTAAAATTTGCACTGCTTGTGACGAGGGTGGATAGAATAGGAATAAGTATATTAGAGGGTCAGCCCAGGTTGGAAGGTTTGGAGACAAAGCCAGAGAGGCATGATTACTTTGGTTTGGACATGTGCTGAGGAGGGATGCTGAGTATATTGGGAAAAAGATGCTAAGGATGAAGCTACCAGATAACAGGAAAAGAGGAAGGCCTAAGATAAGGTTTATGGATGTGGTGAGAGAGGACATGCAGGTGGTTGGTGTGACAGAGCAAGATGCAGAGGACAGGAAGAAATGGAAACAGGTGATCTGCTGTGGTGACCCCTAACTGGAACAGCTGAAAGAAGATGATGATGATTCTGATGAAATCTCCTGTGAGGAAAGAAAGTGGTTAATCTTTGTGGGAATAAATATCTGGTATGGCATTAATGGTTTTTATTTCTTTTTCTATTCTGTGCACTCATTTGTTGGTTACAGACTAATATAAAGCAAAATAGCTTTGTCATGTGAATGTGAAAGGCAAACTTATTTAAAGTGGATATAATAAGTGTACAGACCCCTGTTAAAATGCGAGTTTTTTTGTGATATAAAAATGAGACCACAAGAAATCATTTCAAAACTTTTACCACCTTTAATGTGACCTATAACCTGTAGAATTCAATTGAAAAACAAACAAATCTGTTAGGGGAAAAATATAAAAAATAAAAAACATACAATAAGCTGGTTGTATAAGTGTGCACACCCTTAAACTAATACTTTGTTGAAGCACCTTTTGATTTAATTACACCATTCAGTCTTCTTGGGCACATGCCTGCCATCAATTAAAGAGACTCTGATCAACCCCAAATAAAGTTCAGCTGTCCTAGTAGGATTTTCCTGAAATTTACTCAGTTACCTGCTACAGCAAAAGCCATGGTTCACAGAGAGCTGACAGAGCATCAAAAGGATCTCATTGTTGAAAGGTATCAGTCAGGAGTAGGGTACAAAATAATTTCCACAGTACTGGATATACCATGGAACAAAGTGAAGACCGTCATCAAAAAGTGGACAAAATATGGGACAACAGTGACATTGCAAAGAACTGGATGAGCCTCCAAAATTGATGAAACGACAAGATAAAAACTGGTCAGGGAGGCTGCCAAGAGACCTACAGCAACACTGAAGGAGCTGCAGGAATTTCTGGCAAGGACTGATTGTGTACTACATGTGACAACAGTCTCCCATATTCTCCATATGTCTGGGCTATGGGTAGTATTGCAAGACAGAAGCATTTTCTTACATAGAAAAACATCCAGGCCCAGCTAAAATTTGCAAAACAATACATGAAGTCTACCAAAAGCATGTGGGAAAATGTATTATGGTCTGATGAGACCAAGGTTGAACTTTTTGGCCACAATTCCAAAAGGTACATTTGGCGCAAAAACACTTTGCATCCCTAAAAGAACACTATCCCCAAGGTGAAGCATGGTGGTGGCAGTATCATGATTTGGGGTTGCTTTTCTTTAGCTGGAACTGGGGCCTTAATCAAGATGGAGGAAATTATGAACAGTTCCAAATACCAGTCACTTTTAACCCAAAACCTACAGGCTTCTGTTAGAAAGCTGAAGATGAAGAGAAATGTCACTTTTCAACATGACAATGACCTCAAGCAGATATCCAAATCAACAAAAGA
Source organism: Protopterus annectens (assembly GCF_019279795.1). NCBI lineage: Eukaryota > Metazoa > Chordata > Ceratodontiformes > Protopteridae > Protopterus > Protopterus annectens. The sequence goes on from NC_056743.1 coordinate 280,394,057, forward strand.
ATGGCTTCACTAGAAGAAAATTAAAGTTTTGGAATGGCCCATCCAGAGCCCAAACCTAAATCCAATAGAAAATCTGTGGGGTGACCTTAAGAGGGCTGTACAAAAGAGATGCCCTCACAATCTGACAGATTTGGAGTGCTTTGTAAGGAAGAGTGGGCAAATATTGTCAAGTTAAGATGTGCCATGCTGATAGACTCCTACCCAAGAAGACTGAATGCTGTAATTAAATCAAAAGGTGCTTCAACAAAGTATTAGTTTAAGGGTGTGCACACTTATGCAACCAGCTTACTGTACGTCTTTTTTTATTTTTTATGTTTCCCCTAACAGATGTGTTTGTTTTTCAATTGAATTGTACAGGTTATAGGTGACTTTAAAGGTGGGAAAAGTTTTAAAATGATTTATTGTGGTCTCATTTTTTTGTATCACAAAAACATGGCATTTTAACAGGGGTGTGTACAATTATTATATCCATTGTATGTGTGTTTATGAAATCATTTTAATTATGTGGTTAGAAATTTCTTCTTTTAAAACACAAGTGTTTCTTTGAACTAGCTAAAGAAATGAAGACAAATACTTGTTTCTGTGCATAAAAAATGTCTTTTGTTTGAGAATTGGCAACCTAGAAGGAGATGATAGAGATGATACCATAAGTGCCAGAGGGTATTGAAGTCTCTGCATACAGATTGACCATGAAATTAGAATCATTGTTGGATTAGTTGATGTCCTGTACTGTTCATTAAACTGGTGTCCCCCTCAATGAAAAAAGTTAATAGGAAAGGCCTTTTAAAACTAGAAATCCTCCCAAAAAAACAAATAACTAAACAAATAACATTATTATCATCATCATTATTATTATTATTATTATTATTATTATAATAATAATAATAATAATAACAATAATGTTATGGCAGAAAACTGCTTGCTACATATTTAACAGGTAGTATTCTGCAGTTAAACCACCACACAAGGAGTTTTTCAATATTCAGCCATAATCACAAATGCAATATCACTGTCAGTTTAATGAAGTGTAATATCCTTTCCCTTCAACTTTATAAAGCAATGTTGATACTGTACTCTCATATTATCAGCACTTGCTGATCATGCCTCTTAACAGCTTGCACTTGGGGAGGTCACCCCTTTCATACCACCCAAGTTATGGCTCTGCTTGCAATTCCCATTACACGTTAAAGGACTATAGGTGTAATCTTGAAAAGTGCAGGAATTTAAGTGTAAATGCAGGAAATATATACCAAGTATGAAATTGCTCTATCTTGGAATAGTTACTTTTCTTTTGGGTATAGCAATCTAGGAGTCAGCATATATAAATAATGGAGGACTGGAATGCAGCCTCAAGATGGTAGTGGGGGTGCAAGGAGGATTTGCCTTTCAGCAAATCATGTATTTTTAATGTGTGACAATGAGTTTTGCACTTCACTATGTTATGATCATCACATTTAATTGTTCCAAATTTCAGACTTAGAAATATTGAGTATGAAACTTGCAGTAGGTTGCAATTAACCCCGGACAGATATCTAATTTCTGACAAATGTCTATTTGCAATCTTTTGATCACACGTTTGTACCTTTTAGGCAGAACAATATATATTTATGGTGAACTTATTTCAATACATTTAAGGCTGGGATTTATAAAGAATCTGTTATGTGTGCGGTAGAATCCTCTGCTTCATGGATTAAACATTCCACCGTTTTTTGTAGTGGAAGATGCAGATATTAGCATGAATATTGAGGAAGCTGAGTACTGAGCAATTCAAAAACAGTGCTGCCAGTAGAGCTAATTTGCATATATTCAGGGGTCATACCGCTCAACTTCTTAGCACAAGAAATCTGGACAAAGGCAAAAATAATAAGGGGAGAAAGCTCAGAAATGGGGACAAAATTTAAATATAGCTCTTAAAAACTTAGAAAGTTGTTAGAATAAAAGGTTTTGTGTTGCTCTACATTTTCTGAAGGATATCAAGTCTGAAACTGAAATGTCTGCCATTATTTAGTGAATTCAGTCCCCAGTGATTTGCCAGGAAAGTATACATTTTATGAGGAACACATCAAAAATATAAGGCAAAAGTCTGGACATTCTGTAAAAATCTGTACAGTTCAAAGGTACGTCAGGGTTACAGCAAAAATGCACACAGTTTAATAGTTGGAGATGCAAAAATTGACTTATTTATAATGCACAGAGTAACAATCAGGATGGTATATGTGGCATTTATTAGTACTCACCACCAGATTTACTCAATTGCACAAAGCAATTTCCTTACTTCCTGTGTCATTTTTTTCTAATGCACAGAATAACTGATGGGATGCTTTGTGTGATATTTAGTAGTACACGCCACCAGATTTATGCAGTTACATAAAGTAACTTCCTTATGTCCAGTGTCATCTATATCCTTGCTATCTGTCACACTATACTAAAATACAAAAATGAAAACTAGCAAAAATACACAAAAAGCAAGTGAAGCCCAGAAAGGTTATTCAACAGAGTATTAAATATTTAAAATCCTGATTTAATGAGTGTTTTGATGGGGTCAGTGCCCCACCTTCATCAGACAAAATAAAATGTTAACATAGTGTCTTTATATAGACGTACATTCATTAATTAATTATACAATTATCTTTCTTAATAGAACTACTTTATCTGTTTCTTTAAAAGCTTATAATGTAACATTAATTTGTGCTTATGTAAATACAAGAGATATAAAAAATGCACAAATAAAAAAAAAAAATATATATATATATATATATATATATATATATATATATATATATATATATATATATATATGCAGTACCTATGCAAATACTTATTAAAATACTGCTATTCAGACTTAATATATTTAACTAACAGCCTTGACATCAAACCTCATACTGACACGTAGTTATACATTCTGCAACTTTAAACGTTGCTTTTTACAAACTTCCTTTCAAACAATCCATACATACTTATTACATATGCTATAATTTAAAAATGATAATAATAATGGAAATAATAAAACGCAAACTTAATTTGAATTCCTAAAATTCATTATTATTAAATATACTTAAAAATAATTATGTGCACTACCTTATGCATGTCTCCATATGCATGCCCCTAGTTAACATATAATATTAAATTCACATTTATATCTTACCAAAAAGCCTTCTATTTAAAATTTTACTAGTGTAAATATGTATATCTAAGTTTTTTTATTTTGACCACTTTTCTTTATTACTATATTTCATACAATTTTTTTTATTAAGGCCTGGTGGAATATGTGCTGATGTGCAAATTTGCCACATTAATTTGTTTTCTTCTAATTTCAATTGCCATGGTCCATCTCTTATTTCACATTGCACCTGTTGCAATATTGTATATTGAAATCTGTGATTTGGATTGTCTACTATGTGTTTAGCCAATGCATTTGTGGTATTCCCTCTATTAATAAAATATTGATGCTCATAAATCCTTTGTTTAATTTTTCTTTCTGTCTTTCCAATATAGTATGATAGGCAAACTTCACAACACGCTACATACACTACCCCTTTAGATTCACAATTAAATCTACCATTAATTGAATAGGTCATATCTCTTATCCTCACTTTATTTCCCAATTTAATAAATTTGCATTGGTGACATGTTCCACACTTGTTCATTCCCGTAATCTTATTTTGTTTCTTTTTCTTCTCAAGCAAGCATTTTAAATTCAGCCCGCTTCTGTATGTGAATCCAGGCTTGTCACCCAGAACTTTATTCAGACCATTATCCTCCAGTATGATTGCCCAGTTTTTGTCAAAAATATCTCTTATTCTGTTATAATCTAGTGAATATGTGAATAAAAAATTCAAGCCCAAATTTTGAGCTGAAACCACTGTGCTTATATTTTGTTGGTCAGATATTATCTTGGGGTTATGGTCATAACCATTTTGTAATAGTGGTCTAAAATGCCCTGAAGTCCTTTTAGTACTATCCTCCTGGATAATTTCATCCACAAATACTTCTGGGTAGCCCCTTTTAATGAACATTACTTTCAATAATTCACATTCATTTACATAATCAAAGTCATCAGAGACCATTCTTTCTGCCCTTACCATCTGTCCTTTTATAACAGCTTTTTTCTGATGGTAGGGGTGGCTACTAAAAAAATGTAGGAAAGCATTTGAATGCATAGGTTTCCTATAAATTGTGTTCCTGTATCTATAACTGTCTCTATCCTTGGCTAAATTTATATCAAGGAAATTAATGTTGTCAAACTCAATATTGTATGTGAATTCTAAGAAATTAGTCATACTACTAATGCTTGCGATGAAAGCCTCTATAAGTCTTTCATCTCCTTGCCATGTCAGGAACATATCAACCTGGTACCTGGTATACCATATAACATTTTCTTGAAACAAAATGTTATTGAACAATAATGCTTTTTCCCAATGTGCCATTACGCACTTTGCAAAACTTCCACCACAGGGTGACCCCATCGCTACTCCAGTGTTTTGAGCAGAATTGCCCATCAAAAATCATAAAATTATTAGATAATACCATCTCTAACAATGTCTCGACTAAATAGATGGTTTTATCATCTACTTTTTTAAGGGCCATAAACTCCCTAGTCCATTCAAGCCCTAGATTTTGTGGAATCACTGTGTATAAGTCTTTTACATCTATTGTGAGGAAGATATTACTATCATTGTATTCCAATTTATTGATGTTGTCTAAAAAGCTCCAGGAATCCCGACAAATCTGAGGTTCCTGTTGTATGAGAGGTTTCAACACAGTGTCAATAAATTTAGCACAGGCGTATGTTACTGATCCTCTACCATCAACAATGGGTCTAAAAGGCGGATCTATGTAGTTTTTGTGAAGCTTAGAGGAACCAAAGAGGCGGGATTTTTTGGAGCTGACATAGATAAATACTGATATGTATCTATATCAATAATTCCTTCCAGGAATAAATCATCCAATATGCCCCTAATCTTTTTATAGGCTCCATTGACTTCATTAATGCTAACTTGTGTATATACATCTGTGGACAAATAACAATTAATTCTTCTATTATACTCACTTTGATCCATAAAGGTCAACCCTCCATCTTTATCTGGTTTCATAACCCTAATATTGCATGCATTCAGTAAGTCTAAGAATTCCATTTCTCTCTTAGTAATATTTACTTTGTTTGTTTTGCTATTATGTGGTTCGCTTAGCATTGCTCTTAAATCCATCTCACATATTTTTTCAAAAATGCTTAAAGATGCATGCAAAGGAGGGTTAAAGATACTAGATACTCTCAATGTATTAGTAAGTGAAGAATTTGCTCCCATTAGGGAAGTGAGATTTAACTTACGTACAAACAATTTTAAGTCCACTATAATTCCAACCACATCAGTCCTTCTATCTGGAACAAAAGACAATCCTTTTGCAAAAAAGTCAACAATACTTTGTTCTATAGTCAAAACTGTGTAGTTAAATATTTTTAAATCTCATTTGGAGCTCATAAGAATCTGTGGTTTTTGTTGCGACATTTCTGTCATCTCCTTCGCTGATTCCGGCAGTTCCTCCTCTGGCCCTGATTCCTGTTCACATTTTGAAAACCCTGTTTGTTATTTGTGTTGTTTGATTCATTAACTGTCTCATTGAGCTGTTGTGCTCTACTATTATTATTTCACTGTGATGTACCTATTATTTGATTTGTTTCTTCAAACAGATTTTGTGAGGTCTTAACTCACTGTCTATATTGATAGAGTGTTCCAATATTTTGAGCTCAGATTTTAGGTTATTTATCTCAGAATTATAGAAGTTAATGAGTGATTGCAAAAATTCAACACCTTGCTTGTCAAATAATGATAACAGAGTTTTTATTGCTTAAAAAATTAGCCATAGTGGGAATTGAGCTGGATCCCTCTACTTGTGCACAGTTATCTTGGCGGTTATTAAGCTGCTGAGGAAGCACCATATTGTTACTTGTTTCGTCTTGTGTGTTGTTTCCATTACCATCCTGCTGTGTAAACAGAGACTGCGAATTACTTCCAATGTCACTTGCCATTTAAACTCCAAAACCACGTACCAAAATACAAAAATGAAAACTAGCGAAAATACATAAAAAGCAAGTGAAGCCAAGAAGGGTTATTCAGCAGAGTATTAAATATTTAAAATCCTGATTTAATGCCTTCATAAGACAAAATAAAATGTTAACATAGCATCTTTATATAGACTTACATTCATTAATTAATTATAAAATTATCTTTCTTAATAGAACTACTTTATCTGTTTCTTTAAAATGGCAAATTCACACATCAGCACATATTCCACCAGGCCATATCAATAAAAAGTATTTGAAGCTTAAGGCACTTTTTAGGTAGAATTGTGGTGAATTATATATATATATATATATATATATATATATATATATATATATATAAATTTGTATGAAATATAGTAATAAAGAGAAGTGGTCAAATTAAAAAACGTATATGTACATATTTATACTAGTAAAATTTTAAATAGAAGGCGTTTTGGTAAGATATAAATGTGAATTTAATATTATATGTTAACTAGGGGCATGCATATGGAGACATGCATAAGGTAGTGCACATAATTATTTTTAAGTATATTTAATAATAATGAATTTTAGGAATTCAAATTAAGTTTGCATTTTATTATTTCCATTATTATTATTATTATTATTATTATTATTATTTTTAAATTATAGCATATGTAATAAGTATGTATGGATTGCTTGAAAGGAAGTTTTTAACAAATGTGAAAAGCAACGTTTAAGGTTGCAGAATGTATAAATACATGTCAGTATGATGTTTGATGTCAAGACTGTTAGTTAAATATATTAAGTTTGAATAGTAGTATTTTAATAAGTATTTGCATAGGTAGTGCATACGTATATATATATTTTTGTTCATTTTTATATCTCTTGTATTTACATAAGCACAAATTAATGTTACATTATAAGCTTTTAAAGAAACAGATAAAGTAGCTCTATTAAGAAAGATAATTGTATAATTAATTAATTAATGTACGTCTATATAAAGACGCTATGTTAACATTTTATTTTGTCTGATGAAGGTGGGGCACTGACCCCATCAAAAGCACTCATTAAATCAGGATTTTAAATATTTAATACTCTGCTGAATAACCTTTCTTGGCTTCACTTGCTTTTTGTGTGTTATCTGTCACACTATGCAATAACCAATAGCTCTGTTTGCTGTTTGTAGCATTTTTATGATGAACAGTTAGCTTGTATTCCTTGAATACTGCATCATGTATGACTCAGTCTACTGATTATAAATATTGGTACAGGGGTGCATGCACTGTTTGCATTACTACTGTCATAAACACCACCAGCCTTAATCCTAAATGGCAATCCTGAACCTTGCACATGTTACAAGCTATCTCATGCTTGATTTAAGGTATTTGTGAATCATATCCTAAGGAAGTGCCTTTGACACTTAGGTGATTGTAATGTCCCCACTCTAGGCCAGTAATCAAGGAGCCTGAATCCTCACCACTGACACTGGAGAGGGGCATTCACTTGGAATATAAATGGATACACTCAGTATTTTCAGATGCAGACCTCTCTGCATCAAGCACAATTTCCCTTAAGAGCACAAAGGGAATACAGTCAGCCCAGGGTCTAAATGTCTGTATCTGTCTCCCTCCGGGTCACACACATACACACACACACACACACACTCACACACACACACACACACACACACACACACACACACACACACACACACACACACACACACACACACACACACACACACACACACACACACACACACACACACCTGGGAAAGGCTGGGACAGGTTTACTAGCTATTCCCCCTTATGCCCAGACTATAAGGTAGTTAACATTGCCACTAGACACTACAAAGACAGCTACCTAAGACTCTTATAAGGGTACCCAATTTTACTGAGTGAAATCAATATTAATACAAATAGTAGTTTGACTAGCAGCAAGGCTTTCAGGAGTGGCCAAAGCTATCACCAAATAAATACATGCAAATTTTTCTAAGACGGCCAGCCACAATGAGACATTTAAAAAAACACGAAACTACTAAATATCTATTTACAGTAAGCACCAGTGTGTCAGCCACAGAAAATATTAAAATAACACAAATGAACAGATTCACACAGTTAAAAAACAACAATACGTCTAATCTCACTATACTTTCCTGACTAATCTAAAGAGAATTACTGTTCCCACTTACTGAGTAGAGCAAGGCAAGTTGTTGCCAGATCCAAGACAGAATGCAGAATACTGAGATCAATGTCCTACTAATATCTAAATATTATTTCTGGCTTACAGAATGACATCACACACATCTGGTCATCTGACTCTGTTTCCTGTATATCCCCCATCATTAGAAGCTGCCAGGATTTTAACACCTATATGTTACCATACCCACAGACAGAGGTTTGCTCAGATCTGCTGCTGCTCCTGAAAGTCATAAAACCATTTTAATACTTCTACCCCTCCTACAGAGCTACTAACTATTCTCTAGCACAGACATTGCATCTCTGGCTCCATTCAAAACTGTGGGATAACATCTTTATGGCTTAACCCATAAAGTAATTTAATTTCAGATATATTTTAAAGTTTGCTATAGCTAGATTGTGATTAAACTCTGCTCTTCCAAGTATCCTCTGTCTAAATATATACATTTAATTCAGTTAGACTAATGCATGTAAATTTGTTTTCTTTCCAGCAGGGCACACTATTGATACATTTTTAACACAGCAATACATTTTCGCAACAAGCATCTGTACAAATGAGTTTGATACACAAATGACATTTAATTCTTTACTAAAATCCAACTAGTTGTGTTGGCATATGTTACACACCCACTGTCCTACTTTTCCTGGCATAGCTGGCAGTACCTTCTATCATCACGGTGATATCTTAAACACATTTTGAAACAGACTAGCAATGAATTACAATATCTGAACATTTCTGAAAAAGTAGACCAGTTAGGCATATATACATTTCCATGCTGCCTGATTACATTATTTTCTTTACATAGACCAGTTGATTTTAAAAAACAGTAATAAATATTGTATTTACAGACTTTTTCTCAGTGGATGAAACAAATTAGAGCATTGCAAACTGTTCCATTTTCTTTGCATCAGAAGTGATTTACAAACATTTCAGAAACTGTATTTTGAAACCTCTAAATTCAAGTCTTTAGTTTTCTTAGAAAGATAGTCTTACCTCAGTTTGCACCATTAAGGGCCTGTGCATGTGCAGATCATATACAGTGCCATACACATCTGCATGATTATCATTTTCAATCTGGTTGATTATCCTGTCGATTGCAATAAAGGTACCAGTTCTACCAACACCATCACTAAAATATAAATACAGATTAATCAGACTTAAAAAGAAATTTAAAAAATGGTTATATATCCTATGAGATGTGCAAGTTGTAAGCTTCTATTTCTCTAATCTGACGAGTAGTATGACATTTGTGATCTATAGATGCTGAGAAGCCTAACCCACTATATCTGAGGAAAAACAATCACTAATATCCTGTTGAACTTAACAAGAACAAAACTGGTGAATCTAACATGAACAAATCTTCTCTTAAGACTCATACTGTTCTTCCCAATGCCCGTTCAGTTGTCCTTGTCAGTATATAAACAATGCAGTGCAACTAACTTTTTAACTAGTGAGCAACATTCACTGCACATACTCACTAGGACCAGTGAGTATCTGGTAATATTTGTGGTGTGGCAAAACAAGATAAATTATGGCCGGATTTATTGGTAATTGCTTACCAAGGGTGTACTATAATTAGTGGATCGTAATGATTTTAATGGTGGGAATATCTGCTGTCGGAGCAATGGGAATGCAGTTAACACTGTGTGTCCAGAAAACACATTTTCACATTAATGATGCATGGCTTGTTAGCCAGTCAAAAGTTCAGAGACTAATTCTATACATCTTTTTGGGGAGAGATTGGGTGATCACAGTTTAACAAGTTCACTAAACTGTTTTAGAAAAACCATTTGCCTCACAGAAAGGCACATCATTCTTAAGTTCTTCACAACATCACTGGTAATGCTTTTCTGGGTTATTTAAGGAAATCTCTATCAAGGGCTTTCAGTTGGTCCTCTAGAGACATGCACAATGAGCTATAACAGAAATGATACAGGTGCTCATTGCTATGGTACCAGTGGGCTCATGTGGTTGATTCAGTACAATTACCAGCATTGTGAAGTCTTACAGTGGCATATAAGTGCAATTGTCCTTTCTGATGATATTCGGCCATATACTTTTTTTTTTGCTAGCAGATATGTATCAGCTTGTGGAGTTGTACTGCATCCAGGGATACACAGCCTGCCTAACATAAATATTTTTTTGCAGTGCATTTGTGAATGTACATTTCCAACAGGCATCAACTGCATTTCTTATATGGCCAACTTCTTAATCTACTCCAAATGCAGAAAAGTAAATGTAGCATGCAAACATAGTTTTAAGAAGTCCCTATGTAGGGCTGTCTAATGAGCTCAGTTTATTTTAAATGTCAGTACTTTCTTGACTTCACTGATGGTCAGGGCTTCAGTTTAAGTTAGGATTATTGCTGACCAGAGACGTTAGTTATCTTCTACCATGTGCAACACAAAACACAGTTAACACTCTTCTAGATAAGTTGCAGGTTATCACTGACATTAGCGATTTCTTAATCCTAAGAGATTTTAATACTGACTAGATAGAGTTAGATATCTGGTCACTTGTGGTCATTTCAGCCTCAGAGGTATAATACCCGTCATGGTCCACAGGGGGACTGCTACATTAACAGGAAAGGATTCCACTGCCTGAACTTGTAGTTGGTGTGGAGCACCTTGGGCATCATCTATAATGAATGCATGTCACTCAGGCAACTCCCATTATTCACACATATAGCACACTTCCAGCCTATGCCAACAATTCTTGCAGTAGAACTTCCCATTGGGTCTGTTTGGTAGATGCATAGCTAAATGAGTACAGAGGCTAATATACACAATATTGTAAGCAGGGAGCAGACTGTATATAATGGTGTCCCTGTTGTATGTTGAAGGTGATGTCAGATATGCAGTGGAGACATGCCTGATGACCCCCAATCTCATCCCCAGACAATGGCAGAGATGACATATAACCTTGTGCAGGCTGACAAATAGAATATATATTTGACCATTTCAAATGTTTTTTTTTTGCAGTGGGGCAATGCAGTATTCACTAGAGAGCTGCAGACAAATTTTTGCAGTGTGTGCATATTGCATAATATTGTGCTGTGAAAACTACAGCTGAAGTGAAACATCACAAAAGGGTTCACTGTAGTTTTAGTACTTGCAGCTGAGAAGCAAGGAGGATAGTTGAGGGATGAGCAGGAAACAACAGCAGTGGTATCATATGTGTTGCAGAGGCAGGTGCAGTACATCACTGCACTAGAACAGAGGCAGTGTTTGCCCCACTACTATGGGCCATGATACAGACCATGGAATATGAAATAACATATGCATTATCACCGACAGGCTATCAAGACAATGCATGGACTGGCCACATTGTACATCAGATGTTACTTTACCCAAATAGGTTAGGAGATAGTTATGACACAGTCTTCAACACTTGCACAGGGGGAGGGACAAAGTAACAGGTGATAGCAACAATCATGGATGTTGTAACCAGGAAGAAAGGGAGCAGGTAGTGGAGAATCAGGGATCACATTATTCAGTGATAGGGTTGAGCTGTCATGCTGCAAATAATGGATATATACACTGTGGTGGCTTGTGGTCTTGAGGATTGATGCAATACATCACAAGGATGGTGCAGAACTACAGGAGCTTGTGTGCACCTTGACACAGAGCACCAAGGTGGCATCCATCAAATGTATGGCATCAGTGACCAAGATGATTGGCACAAGTAGGTCTACTGATCTGCCTGCCTACAGGAGACATCAAAGTTGTAGAACTGTGCAGTCTGGTGAAGTGTCCCATATGTGGAGCCTGAAGAGCTATGGTAGCCATGAACATGGGATTAGTCATGTCTAGGAATGGTAGCCGCTGCCAAAGCACAGAGTAATGTTGTCTTAGGAACAGTCTGTGCTGTCTCTGTTTGTTTGGCCTGTGAGTGGCCACCTCAAACACAGACCAACTCTAGTACCACAAATTAACTGCAGAGGCAAACAGAAAGGCAGTTACTGTGCATCTGATGGCAGCACCAATGGATGCTATGTTAGCCACCAGTGACTATCTGTTCACTTTCCTTATATTCTGTGTTACTGTGCAAGCACTGCATATTGTTCTGCAGGCAAAGCAGGTGTTGACATTAAGCCTGCCACACATCACTCTCTTCACTGCCACAGTGCTGTGGGCAGCAGGTGTCTGTGCCTCAATGACTGACCTGCATAACTGTTGATTAAAAACAAGTACTGCACCCAGGTTAAGTTCACCCTAGTTCACAACATGGCACATACCATCACACCAATAGTAATGTCAGAGGCAGTGCACTTTACAGATACCACGTGGCACTGTGTCTCCTGTATAACTTGAGTGTGGCCTTGCAATTACAGAATATCTGCTAAACACTGTTGGGACTGTGTATTTATTTTTCTTTCTTTTTTGTTTGAAAACTGGGGTGTGTGGGTTGGTAAAGGACTATTTAAAGCCACCACATGTGCCACGGGACAAAAGCAAATGACAGCATAACAATAAAACATCAAGATAATTAACAAATAAAATGCCAAAAGTGTCCTAGGTAAAAGCATATATTCACAAAACAAGTCTAATGCCCTAAATGGCCTAAGTAAAATGTAACATGTATACCCATATTTAGATTGTAAATTAGATTATGTAAAAGAAATGCAAGGGTATAAACAAATTATGTGCAAAATGTACACCATCATGTAAACAGTCTCTCCCCAGAGGCCATCTATGTGGTGGACTATGCATATGCCTTCTTTTTTTGGTGGTGTTGTCCTGTACCACTCCCTGTCATGCATGACCACTGATAAAGCTTGTCTGTAATACCCTTCCTTACACAGGATACACATGCATATGCAGAGAGGCTACAGTAACATCGTATTCGACTGTGTGGTACCTCTCTAATATGAAATGATGTCAAAACCTGCACACCTATGGGCTAAACATGCTGGCCAGATTGTGTGTGTGTGTGTGTGTGTGTGTGTGTGTGTGTGTGTGTGTGTGTGTGTGTGTGTGTGTGTGTGTGTGTGTGTGTGTGTGTGTGTGTGTGTGTGTGTCCTTCTGTCGATTTCATATACATATGCTTTTTCCCTGTTTCTCACTTGCTAGTCACTGGTAGCTGTTCCCTCTAATGCTGTAAACATCACCCCTTTTGTGTACACACTGTAGCAACAGGTAAGTTATGACAGAACTTCTTCCTGCATCAGTGTAATGAACCTTCTCCTTAAAATGTCTTGTCATACTTCACCCTGTGTACAGGAAATCATGCCCTATGTGTCATGTCCTTTCCTCACTGCATGAAGCCCAAGGTGACCATCGTAACTGCAGCTAAACACACACACACACACACACACACACACACACACACACACACACACACACACACACACACACACACACACACACAGGCATAGAGATACAAAGACAAAGCATTGCTCTCATCTTCCTTATTAATAGCATATATATGCTCTCTAACTAATTCTCTTAATATCAGATTTGTTTTGCCTACATAAAAGGCTGGACACTTTGTGCATCGTGCTAACTAGACTAGATCTCTAGTCTTACAATCTGGGTGTTTCTCTACCTTATGTTTCATTCCTCCTACACCTATTGTTATCTAACTAGTCCCATTAGTCCCTTCTGTTCTCTTTGTTCATCTATGTTTGCCCCCACCTTTTATGTCAATTCCACACACGCCAGTCTCAGTCTGCATTTTTATGATTGCTTGTTTGCCACTTCTACATTCCTTTTTTCTTCTATCCATCTGTTTACCATTCCTCACTACTTCTCCCAGGGTCTATATTAAATCACCAAATGCTTAAAAAAGTGAACGGTGATTAATTGACCCTATGTAAGCGAAAGCTTACAATGTTGAAGTGTCAGAACAGCGATTTTTTTTTCCAAGGAAAAAAAATCACTGTCCCAGCAACAAAAACAAAAATTAATTTCAAACATTACATTCAGTGGGGGGCTTTGCCCCCCCCCCCCAATGTGGGGGGCTGCACCCCACACACATACACGCACACACCCTACTTAAATATACCAACTCTGAGACCACACTACAGTGCCGAAAACAGCAAAGTACCGAAGCCACCAAGCAAATTCTTTCCCAGGGAAAGAATTTGCTTAACAGACGCTTTGATATTTTCTGTTTTCAGCTTTTTCAGTTTGACCAAGATGCATTTGAAAGAATGCATCTTCGGTCTTCTAATATAGACCCCTTCTTCCACCTACCACTTTTCTTTGTATCAGGTTCATAGATGTTTACTAGGTAACGACCACAAGGGCCTTTTTAAGCCTAGCCATGCATCCCAAATCTCTGACAAGTTCTGATACCCTTGATAAGTGTGAGCTGGGGCTTGGGAGATGAGGCATTTACAAGCTAGGGCCTGGAAGATGAACCATTTACAGCTTCCCTGTGTCCATTAGGTGCCAAACCAGGGATGATTTTTTTGTACCCCATCCAATTGTCCAGGTTGCACTTGAATTGCTTTAGGGAGGAACTCTGCTTCACATGGATGGGTAGCCTGTTCCAGAAACAGGGTAATCTCTGTTCCGGAGATGGGGTAATCTCTTTTCTGTAAATCTTCTTATATTGCAAATAGCAGTCTTTCCCTCAACAATATGCCCGCTGCCCTGCAACCCGTATGATTTCTTCTACTTGTTAATTCTCTTTCAAATATCCTGTCTCTCCTTTTCTTTCCCATTTATATGATGACTGGATTGGCACTTCGATGTGCTGGACTTCCTTGGGCTGTCTGTCACTAAACATGTGACAGCAATACAACTCTTCATTCCACCTGTGAGCATACATAGACATGCTTGCTTGTCTTTCATGAGAAGTCAGACAATTTGATTGTGCACACTTTGCTAGTATGACTCTTCCACTAAAGCTGCATAATGCTACTTCTCCAAAACATGTTGTCCTTTACTGTGACTACCAGTGCTAAGATAGCCCCGCTATATATGCTAACTGCTATGAGCTGCATTATGTTAGAAGTTGTTTCCATTTAGTACTGCACAGGCATGAAATTCTTTAAAAGAATCCCTGCCAAAGTGCATTAACAGAATATATCTCAGGGGTTGCTTATGATTCAAGCATTCAAATAAACTTGAAATGAAACTTCAGGTTGAGATGGCATAATCTAATGAGTAAGAAGAAATGTAACAAAGGAAAATAGGACTGTAACGTCACAATGTGAAACAGGAAGGGCAGAAGGGGTCAAAAAAAGAAACAAGAAAGTAATAGAGCAAAAAGAAAGAAGGATGTGAATGACTGGGTAAGGTTGACTGAAAATTGTAAAGGGAGAATGAGTCAATACTTCATCTCAGTTATCATGAGAGAGAAAGAAGAGAACACCATGATAGGAGGGTTTATGGAAAAGTGGGAGAGCTGAGGACATAAACAACAGGACAAAAATAAGAAGAGTAGATGAACCTGAGGAAGGATAATGAAAAAGAACCAGACAAGCTACTCCTGAGCATCATTTTTGATGCTAGAAAAATACTAATCAAAACCAGCATTTTCTTTGCCTTGCACTTGTGGCAAGCTCTGTCATACCTTTCTGCATGTTGTGTCTTTCAGCTTTTCCCGGTTAGGGGCCGCCACAGCAGAACTCCAGTCCACTAATGATTGGCAGAAAATTTTTACGTGCCAAGTTGCCAGCCCTGATGTACAACCTTCAACGAAGGTACGCCCATTCATGCATGTCTCTACACAGAAGACGCTCTAGTTGAGAATCAAACAGGACAATGTCTTACTGTGAGGCGACAACGCTACCGCATATCTTTCTTAATACAGTGTATAAGGTAATTCACTTGACGAGAACCACCATCAGGTCCTAATATTATTTATAAGAATGGAGTATTCTAGGAGCCCTTTTTACACCTCAGAGCCTGAGTTGAGAAAAACTGCTATCACCTTATTTTTATCCCACATTGTGAGAATAATGTCTGCATGCTTGACAACAGAAACCTACTGCAAAAACATTAGCATGGGTACATGCAACCATGGCAGACCTTAAGGACTTCTAGTCTGCACTCTTGTGACTGCTGGTTTCTGTATTGGCTGTGAGTGCGCAATGTGAAGGTGGGTATGTTGTTATGTTTATTATTAGCTGAGATGTCTTAATCCTTAACTAGGGAGGTTTGGCAGTGTTCTCTTAACCATCCTAGCATAAGCTGGTTTAATGAAGGTGCTCTGTGCTATGTATGTATGCATCTGTGTTGTACTTACTAAATGTGTTCACAAGTGAGAAAGTAGCCTCCAAGTTCAGTAAATATTTACATCTTTCACATATCAAGTCATTGCCAGGTAGCAATAATGAGTTTTTGATTAACACGAGGCAGTTGTTACTCTGCCTAAAAGTACCTAGTGCTATCAGGCTGGCTACAGAAGGGACAAAAGCTGATGACATTCCATATTGCCCAATACAGACAAACGTGCATATTAAAATACTAAATAAAGGGGAATAATGAATTTGACTAGACAAAAGATGATATAATGAGCTATGGCTGAAAGACATGCGAATATGAATGCGATATGGCTGAAAGATAAGAGAATATGAAAGTGGCATACATATATAGAGACGTGATAATTTCATCACTGACAAGTGACAAATTTAATGGATAATATAGTCTAGATGTAATAAGTAACAACAATGAGCAACAAGGAATTTGAACCAATTGATCCTGGTGCACTAACTGTTGCACAACTGCTACAGGAAGTGCAGTAACTATGAAACAAGCAGTTCATAAGTTTATAGATTAGTACTAGGCTAACTGCCCTTGTGGGCTATTTTAAGTCTAGCCAATTACCCCATGTGAGAATCAAACTCTGCACCTTGTATCTGTAAGGTAAACACTTTAATCATTATGCCAACTTCTCACCCTATAAATTAGTAGTAGGCTAACTGCCCTTGTGGGCCACTCCATGCCCAGCCAATTACCCCATGTAAGAATCAAACCCTGCAACATGTGCCTATAAGGTGAACACTTTAACCACTATGCCAACTTCCCACCCTTTCAATGTAGCATCAGTTTAGCAGTCAAAGAAGTAATAATAATATATTACATAGGTACTAGTTTAAATGCCAGAGTGGTACAGTACTCAGTAACAAGTAGGAATACAAAATACCAATAATCAATACAGACTGTGACTGATAGATAAGTTAAATCCAAATAAAAACATAAGGACACAGCAAACAGGCCAGAGCAAATATAAAATCAAAGTTATTTATTGAATGTAAAAAAGTAAGCACTTTCGCTTTGTACCAAGCAACTCTTCATCAGACAATGCAGATACTTAAGTATTATAACATTTAAAACAGTCTTCAACCAAAGTCAAAAAATCATGAAACGTCACCTTAACAAATGAATATACTCACAGCATATTCTCCTGCATAGATAGCATCAGCTGTTTTTTAAAATATAGAGCTGAATTCAGAAATCCACCTTAGCAACACAGTTAAAACTCTCATACTGCAAACAATAAAATTGCAGACATTTGCTATATTGAAATAAAGTCCTTATAAAAACACCATCTGTCTACAAGCATTTAAGCATGTTAAGTCTATAAACACCATTACTAAAGTTCAGTCCACCGTGCCCTTGTGGCTGAATAGATCTTTAACGGCAGATCAACAGAAGCCACACAGCAGATTTACAGATTGAGCGAGGTCAGCGAGGGGACAAAGGAACTGGGCTTCCTAATAATGTCATCATTCCCATTGGACAGAGGAAACATTAACTTAAGCATGACCTTTCTACCAAACAATTTTATGTCTAAAACTGTATCACAAACATTACTCGAAGTAGCTGGGACAAAAGATAGCCCCTTCTGTAAAACATTAAATTCATCAGTAGTCAACAAATAAGCAGATACATTATAAACTAAGTTGTTTGGTTCTGTATCCAATATTTCTTCAGGGTTGGAATGTTGTTCGTTTTCTTGGATGAGTTCCTGCACTTTCTCACCTGCTCTTCGATCTTTCATGCTGTGTTGGATTCCTTAAAGGTAGCGGCAGTGTGAAAAAAACCTGGTGATCCATTTTAATATTTTATCATTGATCATTTATCTTCAAGAATTTATCTAATTTTATTATTTCAGTTTTACAAGGTATCATGATTTACTTTAATTCTTATTTTTGTATCTATCAGAGATTGGTGTTCTTCTTTCGGCTTTTCCCGGTTAGGGGTTGCCACAGTGGAACTATGGTCTGCTAATGATTGGCAGTAGATTTTTAAGGTGCCGAGGTGCCAGTCTGACACCCAACCTTCACCGAAGGCATGCCTATTCACACATGTCTTTCGAACGCCACTCGACCGCAGGGAGGACATGCAGACTCCAAACAGAAGGCGCTCCAGCTGAGAACCGAACGGGAAAACCTCTTGCTGTGAGGTGACAATCTATCAGAGATTGGTATATGAGTTGAATATGCTTCATCTATTTGTGCTTTTAGAGTGTTAAGTGATTATTTTGTTTTGTATTTAACTGCACGAGCTAATGCTGCACTTTATGTGCCCTAAAATAATGTTTTACAGTGACATAATGATGGCACTTTAATGTTGTTTGTTTGTTTACTCAAATGCTTAAATTATTTTCTTATACATTTTTTAAATTTGTATTTTTAAGTTATGGATCTGAGCTATTTGTGGATTAGGCATTACTTTCATATATGTACGATCCATAAATCTGCTCTGTGGCTTCTGTTAATCTGGCGGTAAAGATCTGTTCAGCCACAAGGGCTCTGTGTGCTAAACCTTAGTAATGATATTTATAGACTTACATGCTTAAATGCTTGTAGACAGATAGTGTTTTTATAAGGACTTTATTTCAATATAGCAAATGTCTGCAATTTTATTGTTTGCAGTATGAGAGTTTTAACTGTGTTGCTAAGGTGGATTTCTGAATTCAGCTCTATATTTTAAAAAACAGCTGAAGCTATCTATGCAGGAGAATATGCTGTGAGTATATTCATTTGTTAAGGTGACGTTTCATGATTTTTTTTACTTTGATTTGTTCAAGACTCTTTTAAATGTTGTAATACTTAAGTATCTGCATTGTCTGATGAAGTGTTGCTTGATACAATGCAAAAGCACTTACTTTTTTTATATTCAATAAATAACTTCAATTTTATATTTGCCCTGGCCTGTGTGCTGTGTCCTTATGTTTTTATTTGTATTTATGCTATTTATGGACACAGCTTAATTCCTGCAACATTGTTCTTGGCTGTGTGATAAATAAGTTAATTTGATTTCAGTCTACTTAGTATCAGTAACTAGGAACGCTAGTGTAATATGTTAGATACAGTCAGTGCTGAATAACAGTACAACAGCATCAAGGCACAATGGCAGAATATCAACTAAATGTAACACTGCACTCAGCAGAGCAAAAGTGCTTGTTTTAGCAATGTGCCCGAGAGTGCTGCAAGTCAGCAAGTTAATAATCTAAAACAAAAGCTATGATTTCACGGTGTGTAGTAAAGAAATAGTAAAAGTAATCATAACAGTTTAACTAAGATGAGACAGAGAAGGCAGTGAAATTTATATTGTATGCAAGATGACTGAACAGCTTGCCTTGGTAGAGGTTTGGCTTACTGTTTAAGATGTTTGCCTCACAGACACAAAGTACAGGGTTTGATTCTCACCTTGGGGAAATTAACT
Source organism: Protopterus annectens (assembly GCF_019279795.1). Classification (NCBI taxonomy): domain Eukaryota; kingdom Metazoa; phylum Chordata; order Ceratodontiformes; family Protopteridae; genus Protopterus; species Protopterus annectens. Next base: position 280,413,908 of record NC_056743.1, read on the forward strand.
AGGTTTAAAATGGCCATCAAGGGTAGCAAGCCTAGTGCTTACCTATGAACTTATAAATATACTGTAGATGGGGCTGCTCTGTTGGTTAATTAATAGCAGAATGCTGAAATGAGCAAGCATCCTGGTATTTAAAGTTTATAAGGCTCCACCCTTGCAGAGACTGGCCAATCAATATGTAGCCAGTGCACTATGAAGGTTAGCAATCCAAAAACAGCAGCCCAACCTTTCACTGGAATGGAAGATTAGGTATTTTTCACATGGAACTTTCTGCTCTCTTCAAAGGCTAGAACACTACCCAGTTATAGGAAGGTTACAAAGTCCTTGTAGTGCATCAACTCAGCAGGAACCCAAATGGAATAGGGCTTTGTAGTCCTCCTTTCCTCAGCTACAGTATTCTTGTCTTCAGAGACGTCCAACAGTTTTCACCTTAATCAGTTCTTCTCCCAAGGAGTTCTTAAGTTCTAGAGTAGTTCTAATCTTAATGAGTTCTCTTGAGCAATTATCATGTAGTTCTTAAGCAGATCTTATAGAATTCCCCAGCAGTTCTAAAACAATTATTCTCTTAAACAGGCTTTGATCAGTTCTCCTCATAGTGGCTCTTAAGCAGTTCTTAAAAAGTTCTCTTCATCAGGTGTTCTTAAGCAGTCCTGAAAGCTGTTCTCTCAGACTTCAGTAACAACTGTTGGAAAATTCCTTAGTGAATGCTTACAATTGGTTGACAACTGCTTAAAACAGCTACTTAGGATTAGAACTGCTCAATAACTGCTTAAGGAAGTACAGATGTGCAAGATGCACTTACCCATAACAGAAGATGTTCATACTCCTCACTGCTGCAGGGACCTTTAGGCTATATGGGTTGTATCCTACCCAGGACACAACAACCAGTCAGTGTCCAAAAGCTCTGTCCCTTTCTCACACCTTCAATCTGACTGCTGATTGGATATCCCTGTGGAGGACAATCATCAGTCAGTCTGAAGCTTTCTTCAGGACTTTCTTGCTCAAAAGTAAAGAAGGAGGATAATCATCCTGAAACTACAAAATATATAGACAATAGTAGATAACTTTATATCATAAATTATTATATGCAGAAGGAGGGGGATAGTGGTAGGGTGAGGCTACTGCAGGAGTGAGAAATTTGAACATCTACTGTTACTGGCAAGTGCAACAACTGTACTATGTAAATCCTTCCCACTGCTGCTGTAGCTTATAATCTATTTGGGTTAATTATTAAAGCCTATCACACCTGGCAGAATGAAGGAAATGGATCCTGGAGAATGATCCTAGCTAAAGCCTGTCCCAGATGTAGAAAAGGAATTCAGTCTGTAAAACCTTGTGAAAGTATATGTAGAGGACCATGCAACTACCTGTAAAATATTTCTAGACTAGACACTTTTCAACAGGTCATCAAAGAAGCCAAAGCTCCAGGAGAATGAGCCTTTGTACTGCCAAGAACTGATTTATTATGGTGGGAACAACAAAAGGCAATATCTGAGGACAACTATCTAGTTATAGTCTGTTTAGACATGAATTGTTCTTTCTTTGTCCCAACATAAAAAGCAAACAGCTTATTTGTTTTTTTAGGAAATTTTCTTGGCAGATTAACTGAAATGCAGCTGGCCCCTTTGAACTAAATGATATGATTTCTATCATGCATATTTTAAAGGCCAAATCTTTATCTATTTGAGAATATTCTTGTTTTTATGCTTCTATTTTACAGACACACATATATGTATTTTTTTGAATATTGTATTTTTAATAAGTTTCTTATTTTGGTATATTTATGCACAAGCTCAACAGGCATTGCTTGATTGTATTACATTATTGTATGTTTGAAATGGTTTATCTGTGAATATACCTTTCGGAAGTGGAATGTTATATTAGGTAGAAGCTTTATAGGAAGTGATTGTTTCCTTTTTTATCTCTGATGAAGTCTCATTTTATGTAGAGAGACAAAAGCGATTAGATTTGAATAAGAACGTTATTTTTTGTTTTTTATTGTTGGCCTATTGTGTTATTTACAAATACTTCTCAAATTTGGCATAATACTACATTGCCATCAATAGTAGTTTCCTGAACAGACTTTTATTTTATGCAGCTAAGCTGTGCTTACTTTTAACTCATAGTAGTGGTCCTGTTTAAGTTCATGTGTAGTGGCTAAAAGCAGCAACCGACATTCAGTGGCATTTTTTCTCCACTGTGGTTTAGGCTGTGGATTATTTCTGTTGATATTTTTGGGTTACTGGTTTAAAATTGGAGATCTTCTCCCTAGGCATCAGCTGAAAATAGGTTTTAAGTTGTTGAACTTTTCCCTGTTAACAAAGACATACATAAATAAATAAATAAATAAATAAACTAAGCTGTTCTTTTAGCCAGATCTCCTCATAAGCACATAAGCAGATCTTAATCAGTTCTGTTCATAAACTTCTCTTTCAATCAGTTTTCTCAAACCTCCATAAGAACTGATTGAGAACTACATAATAAATACTAAGTTACTGTACAATAACTACTTAAGAGAAATGCTTAGGATTATAGGTGTTTCATTACTGCTTAAAACCATATACAGTATGAGAACTGTTTCTGAACTACTTTGGAGGATGTGTAAGGAGAACTGCTTGCAAAAGTTATTTGTTTAAGCAGAAAACACCATAGGATCTGATAAAGACTGGTGCTTGAGATTTCAGTAAGCTAAGACCTACTTAAAATTGCATAACAGGTGGACTACTTACTATTTGTTTAAGAAATGATTACAACTGCAGTTCCAATTTAAAACACTTTTTTTTAAATGAGCAGTTATCAAGCAGTCAGTAGACAGTTCCCAAATAGTTCTTTATCTTAAGTGATTTTACTTTTAAGCAGTTCCATAGCACTTCTCATAAGTTAAAACTGACCAGACATCAGTCATCTTTGAACTGACACTAACACCAGAACTCACAAAGGGTGAAATCAGACTAAAAAAATTCACCAAGGCAAACTATACCCTCCTAGGTGAAGGTATAAATGCATTCCAAGCCCTACCCCAAGCTGAAAGTGGTAACTATGCCCAAGCTTGCACTAAAGCCCTGCACAGTCCCTTGCATAAATGTATAAACTTGACTGTACCAGATAGCATAAAAGCCAGAGCCCTAAGTAAAATCAACATGCCATTGTGGACTTCCAGCATCAACAAACTCTAAAATAAACACAAAATGTTACTGTCCAAGAAAACAAAGACACGGACCCAGTAATGGAAAGCCCCCTCCTCAGTCTTAACAGGAAATAAGACAACTTCAAATCCAAAAAGAAAGAGAGTATACCATGGCTAAAAGTACTAGAACTACTTTTATACACAGTAAAACAATGAAAAAGGTTATGTTGCACATGACAAGGATGCATACTACTATGGTGAAGTAAGTTATTATTTTTGCATTTTTTTTTAAAACATTGTGTTTTGAGTCTGCCTCCTACTGTCTTACTAATAAATACATCCAGGAAACTAATAGACTGCACTGAACATGTATCTGTAAACTTTAAAAATGGTGTAAATATTCAACAAAACCCTTTACTAAGTTTAACAGTCCTTTCCATAAAATAAACACATTGTCCACAAATCTCCTATAATAAAAAAATATAATCTGCTAAAACATTACTCTTAAATACAAATTCTTGCTCCCATCTAGCTAAAGCAAAGCTGGCATAGCTGTTGGCACAAACTGTACCCATCACTACACCAACCTTCTGTAAATGGAACATTCCATTGAAAATAAATATATTGCTGTTCAAAACCAGGTCCAGTAGAGTACAAATTAAGCTGACTTTGTCTGATGTCATATACTTTCCATGCGTCAAAAAAAACCTGATGTTCTCAACACCCCATTCATTGTGAATCAGATTAAACAAAGGGGCTATATCTAGTGCAATAAAAGCAAAATCATCATTAACATTCACATTGCACATGACACGAATCAACTCATGTAAAAACGCAGTCAGTATCCTTTAGGACTGTAGCAACAGTATCCAGTAATTGTCTTAAATTCTTCTAAATGTATATCGAAAGAGGCTCTGTAGCCCAGCCTCTACGAGAAACTACTGGGCGCAAAGGGGGACACACTATATTTTTATGTACTTTAGGAAGTCCATACAGAACTGGTGTCACTGGATGCTTAACCACAAAATAGTTATACAGATCTTCTGTGATCAGCTTTGTCATACATAGATCAAATATTCTGAATGTAAAATAATGCCAGACAGCTGATTCTTAGAGATCAAACATATACTGCATTGTCACTCAACATTTTCAGCATTTTCTCAATATATATAGTTTTGTCTAAAAGCACTATACCACCTTGTCGGCTGGTCGAATCTCAATCAGTGACGGCTCTTTCAACTCTTTTAATGCTTCATGTTCAGAGGGTTTCAAATTAAAAAAAATTACAACTATTACTACTAGACAAAGTTGAGCATATTTCCTTTTCACACACATTAAAAAACACTTCCAATGTTGGAGTAGTATCAGGTATATAAGTGCTAGGTTTTCTAAACATCTCAGTGTATTCACTATCCTGAGTAAACTTTAGACACAAAGCAATATTTCTAATGAATATCTAAGTCCATATAAACATTTTCTATGTCTGTTTTCTGTGCAGAGACAAAAGAAATTCCTTTCCCTAACAATCTCAATTGCTCTGATGTTAAACTAACAGAAGACAAATTAAAAACAAGCTCACTAGAGCCCTGCTGCATGTCATTACCTTGTCCATAGGAGTAAATCTCTGTTGGAGTCGGCCCTTTCTTGAATGGCTCCTCAACGGGGTATAGTGCATTTCACTATCTAGGGTAGAGAGAATATTCTTGGCAGGTAAGTTTAAATGCTTGCCATCCACCATGACTTAATAATAGGGAAGACTTTGTTGCTTTTTTAAAAAAGAAGACGTTAAAGTTTTTACTGCTGTTACACTGTACTGTTATCTCAACTACATTAGTGCCTCTATCCTCTCTCATACTCTCCCCTAATTCTAGTGTTCCCTCATGCATACACCCCCACTTCAAACCCATCCCTAGGCTACCCACTATCATTCTAATAGAACTACCGAACTAAAGTCGTCTTCCCCCTTCTATTTGCTGAAATAATGTAACCTGGTAATAACTGTTTGTTCTATTTCTTCCATTTCAGTTTGCTCTCGCTGCATCTCAACCACCAGAGGTGTCTCCCACTGATCTACACAGAACCCTGGCCTCCCACTCTTGAACAATCTTCCTAAGGGGATCCTGCAGTGCTTTTGTACCCACTCTGCCTCCCCAAGAACTAGCTACAAATGTGTTTGTACCCTATTGTAAAATAAAAATATATCCTATACCTAACACTGTTGTATATTAACCCAGCATGCATTTGCTAGCAGCCTACCATGGACTTTAATCATCCTTTACTCACCAGGCTCCTTCACACTCCTCTGAGTGCTCATGGCGTACCCTGGTACTTATTCAGTTAGGACACAAGATGGCATTGTTTAACCTCTATCTACCTTTCAGTATACGTCAAAGTACTGCAACTGTTCTATTAATCTACCACTGCCCTGTTTTAGCTCCTAACCCCTGTGAATCCTCTGTGTCCTTTTAACTTACACACACAGTGCCTTATCCTTGCGCCTCCTTACCTCTGAGCTTGTTCTCTGCTTCACCAATAACTTTTTGCTGGCTTTCTTCCTTCTTCTTGGCTCTACCCAATCCATTCGCCTTGTGGGCTCTCTCCGGTCCCCTACCCTGCCCTCAATTCCTGGCCGCCCCCACTTCTCCTACTTTTATTTTAACCTTTCCTCACCCACTCTCAGCTACCATCCAATCAAAGTTTTTCTCTTCATTACCCCTCCTCCTATCACTTATACTAATTAAATACATCACTCTTTCTCTGTCACCTCTCACTTCAATTCCCTTCTCCTTTCTCCCATACTAACATAATACATCACGCTTTCTGTATACCCTCTCACCCCACAGCTCTTCCCTCCAACTACCAATCTTCACATATTAAACTACCTTTTTTCTAGCCATGCTCTCTTTACTGTTCCTAACCCTTTGGACCCCCCCCTCCCTCCTACTACTCCTAACTCCCTTATACCATGCCAGATCCTATACCTCCAACTAGCTACCACTCTCTACACCTTCCTATACTTCCACACAAAACCTTCTCCACCCTCACACAAATACTCATTTCTATTCCATCTCCACCTCTCTTTTTCAGCCCAACACTCTTCACCTTTTTAATCTTAAAATTATTTTTACTAAAGCTAAGACACTTACTCTTAAACCAATACTAGATCATCCAGAACACTTAAAATCCAAACCAAAACACACAAATATAACTTCCTTCAATAACCTCGTCTTAGCTGGAAACATTCACCCCTCCAACCCTGGACTTAACCCACCCACAAATTACAGTTACCTCCCCCTCCCTCTAACCTACAATACTCTTAGATTTTTCACAATCAATGCCCAGAGTTTCAATAACAATGTACATCAGTTCCAAGCATGGCTAAGCCACAACCAACCTGACATTGTAGTCATCTCTGAAACATGGCTCAAACCTCATATCTCTGACTCTGAAATCCTACCCTCTGGATTTCACACTCTCAGATGTGACCTCCTAAATAGAAAAGGCGGTGGCGTTGCCTTAATCTATTCCAATCTATTCACCTTAATTCCCCTGCCAAATCCTATTCCTTAATTTGCTAATTCAGAACTAACAGTCGGTCTACTAAAAATGAATAATCACAAAAGCCTCTGTATCATTGCCCTTTATATCCCACCCAGAAATAACATCTCAACCCTCAAAGACATACTCCAATGGGCCTCAGCTAAAATTAATCTTGAAACCTACATACTAGGCAATGTAAACATCGACTGGAATAAAATCAGTAGCCCCATACCCCCCCCCCCATCTATTAACCTCTTTAACTTTACTCAAGTAACCCACTCCATCACTAGACCCAATAAAGCAAAGCCCCCAGGATCCACTCTTGACTGGATCTTAGTCTCCCATCCAAATAAAATTATCAACTCTGGCACCATGCCTCACACTATTAGTGACCACCTCCCCTGCTTTTATTCACTGTGCAACCACCTCACCTCCGCATCAGCATCAATATATTCACACTCACAACCTTAGTAAATTTGACCCCAAAACATTCTCCAACTATCTCAAACAAATGAATTGGAACATTCTATAAACCCTTCCACTCGACATAGCCATAGACCTAGATGTCTAAATTCCCTAGCTCCACCAAGAAAAAAAAAGAATAAAAACTATAACTGCCCCTTAGCTAACCAAAGAAACAAAACAAATTATGTATCAAAGAGACAAATCCTGGAAGCTTTACCAAAAGAATAAACTCCCCGAAAACCTTATCCAATATACAGAGCTTTGTAACTTTGCAAAAAAAAAACAAATAATCAAAGACAAAAAAAATCTTACTACAATAAACTCCAGTTCAACCATGCTAAAAACCCTAGTCTTTTTTTTGGAACTCCGTAAACTCACTTCTCAACTCAGGCTCCAAAACTAACCCCTACCCTGACCTAAGTAAATCTGACCTCAAATTAGCCTCACTGTTTAACTCATTTTTAGAGTCAATATCCAACCTAACCAAAACTTTTCCCAAACAACAACCCATCTCTCCTACATTCTCCTTCATCTAAGTCCCCCAATATTCTCCTCTCTATGTTTGAGCTTAAACCTGTCTCCACTAACTACATAAAAAGACTTCTATCCAAACTTAAACCCTGCTCCAGTGCACTTGATAACATCCCCTCATCCTTCCTCAAGTCTGCTGCCAAATGTATAGCACTCCCAATTAGTATCCTAATTAATAGATCCATAAAGGAATCCTATGTCCCCAGACTCTGGCATTCCACCTCTCCACAAGGGAGGCAAAAACACTAACATCTCAAACTTCCGCCCTATAGCTCTTCTCTCACCAATCTCTAAAATCCTACAAAAATGCATCCACCTCCAACTAATGCCTTTTCTGACTGAAAAACAACTTCTTATTCCAACCCAACATGGCTTCCAACCAGGACATAGCACTGGAACAGCTGTACTCTCATTCTTAGAAACTGTCAATCAAGCCGGAGATTCCAGGAATTTAGTATTTTCTCCTAGATCTCCCTAAAGCATTCAATACTGTTTCCCATAAGCACCTTCTGAGTCATCTCTCAAACCTAAATCTCTCCCAAAATACTCTATCCTTGTTCTCAAATTACCTGTCAGACAGATCTCAGGCTGTGAAATGGAAAAAAGGCACCTCACCTTTCTTACCCACCTCTACTGGTGTACCACAGGGGTCCATCCTCGGACCAATGCTGTTTAATATCTTTATCAATAAGTTTCACTCTGCTATTCCTAAAGTCATTCAATATGCAGATGATTCAACATTAGTCTGCTCTATCTCTAACCTCCCTGAACTTCTAACTAAAACCCAGACTGCCTTCTCAACTACTGAAATCTGGATGCACCAAAATCACCTTTCTCTCAATGCAAACAAATCTAAAATACTACCTTTCCCTCCCTCAAAAACCTTCTCTTGTGATAAAAATTCCTTCCAAGTCCTTAGCCAAAGCAACTCTCCTATTGAAGTTGTTCCATTTGCCAAACTACTCTGAGTAACTATAGATGAACACCTCAAGTTCGACATCCACATTCAGCTAAATATAAAGAAAACCTTCCAAAAACTATGCATGCTTTACAGCAAAAAACACTTCCTCTCCACTTCTACTAGGCATACTCTGGTGTCTATTTACCTCCTTCCCTCCCTACTGTATGGTGCCCCTCTACTAACCAACCTATCCTCTTCCATCACTTCCAAACTCGAAAACTGTTATAACAAAATTTCCAAATTTGCCACCAAAGCCAAACATTCCACTCATCACTATGTTACCCTCCCATCTCTAAATTGGTTAGAATTCACAAATTACCTGGACTACCTCCAGCTTACCACAGCACATAGACTAATATTTAATCCAACCAAATGCCCCGCTCTAACCAACATCCTTCCCCCTTATACCTCAGATATAACTCTCAGATCTGAATACCAAAACTTAATTACTGTCCACAAACCTAAATATTCTGCTGGACAACTTCTACTCTCCTTCTCCTTAGGCAAGAAATGGAATTCTCTCCATTCCACACTAAGGACAATGTCAAACACAGACAACTTCAAAACTCAGCTTTACACCTACCTGTCCTCCAAATAGAAATGTAGCTGCATTCTCCCTACCTAGATCTCTTTAAGCAAAAGCCCCTGGGAGTGTATCCTCCTGTGTTCCTAAGCTCCTTATAGCTGGCTACATCCTTTTATAGCTGATTCCCATACAATCTCTCGAGCTATGTAAATATTGTAAATAGCCTTTGACTTTAACTGTGTGAATGTTTGTTAAAATGAAACTGTATGTTATAATCCATATAATATTTTTTTGATATGGGCAAAATTGCTCATGCTTTGTATTGAATTTGATATGTAATTGTACTTGTACTTTTAACTTTTATTTTATTTGACTGTTATCTTTACTGTAATCTGTATTAAGGAGCTTTTCTCCCCAGGCCTCCACTGAAAATGGGCTCTCTGAGCCCAGTAGACTTCCCCAGTAATCAAACTGGAAAGAATAATAATAAAGCATTAGTATTTTTATGAGTGCTTTAAGTTATATCATGCAATTTATTCATGTCATGTGATATTTTATGTCATGTAATATTTTATGTCATGTGATTTATTATGTCATGTGACTTCTGTTTTTTAAAAGCTGGGTCAAAGAAATGTATGTCAGTTTGAAAAAGTCTTATGTAGATGAAAGCGCTTACTGGTTTCTTGATTAAATTGGTTTGGTTTGCTCATTTCTGGACCTCAAGTAGTTATTTAAGGAGTTGTCCTCTTCAAGCTTTCTCTCTTACATGGTTCTTCAGCTATCTCTTCTTGGACTTTATTAAACAGTTCTGCTCTTATTCAGTACTTCAGTTAAACATTCCTGTAAGAAGCTCATAGGCTGTTCTTATGCAGGCTGAGATCTGCTTAAGAGGAGAACTCCTTGAAAACTGCTTGCACATTGCTCAAGAACTGCTTAAGAACTGTATGTGATTTGTTCAAGAACTGCTTGAGAGTGACCTAATATCTTAAAAGAACTACTGATTAAGAGATCTGCTAAAGAGAAATTAAGTTCTTAATCACTTCTGATAAGAATTTAAGCAGTTCCTAGGGGGTCTATATTAGATATTTGAACGTTTAAAAGTTCAAATTACTAAAGAACCAACTTTAGTGATCAAACTTTTAAAAGTTCGAATATCTATAAAAAAAAAGGAATAAAAAAAAAGAAAAACTAAAGGGTGTAAGCAGGGGGGCAAGCCACCCTGCACCCCCCACTACTTAAATATGCCAACTCCATTCCATTGTGGTACAGCAGTAGCGGTGTTGCCTCACAGCAAGTGGTTCTCCCATTTGATTCTCGGCTGGAGTGCGGGGAGTGTCTTCTGTGTGGAGTCTGCATGTCCTCCCCGCTGTTGGGTGGGCATTCAAAAGACATGCATAAAAGGGCGTGCCTTTGTTGAAGGCTGAACGTCAAGCTGGCACCTCGGTGTTCATCAAAATCTACTGCTAATCATTAGCAGACTGGAGTTCCGCTGTGGCGACCCCTAACCGGGAAAAGGTGAAAGACAACAACAACAAGATTGTGCTACAGTGTAGGAAATATGAAATTCTCAGTTTCTGCACTGTAGCACACTGAAGTGCGATCTCAGAGTTGGTATATTTAAGTAGCGGGGGTGTGGGGGGTTTAAGGGGGCTTTCCCCCTGCTTAAATCCTTTACTTTCTTTTCTTTTTTTTAAATATTGTTTTTATAGATATTCAAACTTTTAAAAGTTCGATCACTACCAGTTTGTTCTTTAGTGATTTGAACATTTAAACATTCAAATATCTAATATTGACCCTTCCCAGGGAATGTTCCTTTTATACAGTTAAGTAGTTCTTCTCTTAAGCATTTCTTAAGTAGTTTCTACACAGCTTAAGATCTACTTATGAGTTAAATTGTTTGAAAACTATGTAAGAGCTGTTTGAAAGCTATTTAAGTGTTTTTTATGAAGAAAATTGATTATGAACTGCTTGATAACTTCTTACAAACTGCTTGAAAATGGCTTAAGCATGGCTTATGATTAGGGCAGTTTGAGAACTGATTAAGATGAAATCTGCTTAAGAGAAGAACTGCTTGATAACTGTTTATAAACAGATAAAGCATCGTTTGAGAAATATTTAAGAACTTCTTATCAGAGGAAGTGATTAAGAAAGCTACTCAAGAGAATTTCAGTCCTTAAATAATTTTCTTCAAAGGAAGATAAACAAATCCTCAATACTGCACCTTTTAAGCAGTTTAAAGGTAGTCCCTAAGCAGCTTGAGAGGAGAGCTATTTAAAAACTTTTCATAACTGCTTATGATACCCATTTAAGATTAAAAATGCAAACAAAATCCATTTATAAATGGCTTATGAAATTTTTATGAGCAGCACTATTTAAAAAAAGAGTTTGATAACTGCCTAGGAGAACTAACCAATATTACCAGTTTCAAGGACTGCTATGGAAATGTTTAAGAACTGCAGAACTGTGTGAGCTTTATAAGCAGAGAACTAATTAAGAATTTCTTGAGAACCTCTTAAGAAATTATTGGTCAAGAGACCTGTAAAAGATTAAAAAGCTGTATAACTACTTGTAGTCCATTTGAGAAATGAACTGCTTGAGAACATCTTTTGAGGAGAACTGATTGAGATCTGCATGAGAAATCCTTGATAACTGCTTAGGAGAACTGCTTAAGATTACAGCTGCTCATGGACTGACAGAGAAATGCATGACAGATGCTGACAAGGAAAACTGATTAAGAATGGCTTAACAGATAACTGCTTAAGAGCAAAACTGCTTGACAACTGCTTAAGAGCTGCAGTTCTAATCATTATAACTCCTAAGTAGTTATCAAGCTCTTTGGGGCAGTCATCCTTCTGGTTCTTAATGAGTTCTATTGATGTAAACTTTGATTATTTTTCATGAAGGTGCCTCATGTTATAGTGTAATATTTTATGCATCTAGCATATTTATAAATTATTTATGTCAGCCATTTTAACAATAACTAGTTTATCTGAAGGACATTCATTTCCCATTTTGCAGTAACATTGTTTTGCTGTTCTCTTTAACAGTTCTTTTGGAATTATCAAGCAGATCTCATGCAGTTCTTAAACCATTATCAAGCAGTTCTTAAGTGGTTATCTTCTTAAGCAAAACTCAAAGAGTTATCCTCATATACTGTTCTTCAGCTACTCTCCTCTTAGTAGTTCACAAACAGGTCTCCTTTTAATCAATTCTTCTGTTAAAACCTTAACTCATACACTAGTTCTTATTCAGGTTGAGATCTGGTCAGCCACTAGTTCTTATTCTTGTTGAGATCTGCTTAAAAGGGGAATTTCTTCAGAATGTCTTATGAAATGCTCAATAGCTGCTTGAGACAGCTTATGGGGTACTTATAAGAAAAAAACAATTAAGAAAACTACTTAAGAAATATTAAATTATAAATCAGTTATCCTCAAAAGAATGTAAGCAGTTCTGAGGTAGTTCATAAAAAGTTTAAGATATCTTTAAGAGGAGAACTGCTTGGATTTTATGAGAAAAACTGAATAAGAAATTCTTAATAACATCGTATAAACTTCTTGACAACTGTTTAAGGGAACTGTTTGTTAAAACTACTGGAAACTGGATTATGGGTAGACTAGTTTGAAAACTGTAGAAAAACTGCAGAATAGAAATACTTAGGAATAGCTTATGAGGAGAACTGCTTAATTATTGCTAAAAAACTGCTTAAGTCTGTAGGATAACTGTTTAGGAGAACTGCTTAAGAATTTATCAAAAACTGTTTGATAATCAATCAAAAAAAGCATCTCTGATTAACTTCTTATTAGAACTGATTAAGAAGACCTCTCAAGAGAACTGAAGTTCTTAATCAGTTCTCCTCATAAGAAGTTAAGAAGTTCTCAGTTCTTCTCTTAAGCAGTTCTTAGGTAGTTCTTATGCAGCTTAAAAGGAGAACTGTTTAAAAATATTTCAAAACCTCTTAACTTCTTAAGATATCTGCCTAAGATTCCAAATGACAAGAACTGCTTCAGAATGGTTTGAGAACTGCTTAAGAACTTCTTATGTGGGGAACTACTTAAAAGGCATTTTATAATTTTGTAAGAGAACAGGTTAAGATTATAATTGTCTGGAATGTTCATATGGTCAATACTGCAGTAGCCTTACCTATATGGGCTATATCCAAAGCTTCAGAATGCCTTACTTGTGCTCAAACCATCAATCAGCTCAAGCTCAGCTGACTAAAAAGGCAGTTTTTGGGCATCAAGCCCTTCAGAGCTTCTATGCCAACAGAGAGACATAGGCTGAGCTCTTAAAGGTCAATGCTAAGAAAAAAAAAAAAACATTTACATCCAACCATAAAAACACATGAAAAACACGGGGTTGAGGGGAAAAGCATCTCATGCAGCAGGGAGGATTTGAGCTACTGTTATGGCATGTTTACGTACACAACTGTTCATCACATTGATCACTTCTGCAGTAGCCCTAGCTATATGGGTAGATCACCCTTGCTTGCTACATTTGTGAGTTGGAAGGAGAAGTGTCCAGAAGCCCCTGGACAATGGTCCTCGAAAAGACTGATGTAAACCTAGAAAAGTAATCAAGTTGTACTGGTTTGTAGAAGTATATACTGAGGACTAAGGTGTTGCTTCTAGAATAATTCTACAATCAACCCTTTGCAAAAAGTCATAGATGAAGCCATGGACCTGGTAAGGTGGGCCTTCACCCTACCTGGAATAGTTTTGTTGAAGTGAATATAACAAAATGTAATAGTCTTAGACAATTATTTTAAAATAGTCTGCTTTGACACATGTTGTCCCTTCTTACATTCAGAAGAAATGAACAACTGATTCAAAGAGCTGAAAGATTTAGTTCTGTCAAGACAGTACCTGAGTTGTATGTGGGCATCCACGGTATGAAGTATACTTCTCCCTCATTTTTGGTTTAGGAAATAAAAAGTGAAGATGTATAGTTTAGGCATAAGAACTTATAACTCAGATACCCTTCTTGCAGAGGTCAGAGCAAATCAGCAATCATGTTTCTATGTTAATAACCTCATGTCAGCATGGTAAGCTGGTTCAAATGCAGCAATTGTTAGCTTCTCTAACACAAAATTAAAATTCCAAAGAAAGTCTACCTGTTTTCATGGAGGCCTTTTATGTAAAATCCCTTTCAAATATGTTTTGAGAGGAGAATACATTGAAAGAGGAGGATCCGTAAGCAGATATGCTGAAGTGGCTAATAAATTAACCTTGATGGAATAGTAAGAAAGGCAATAGGAAAATATCCAATGAAAAAAAACTCCAGAGGCACACCACGACAAATGTGCATAGAAAATATATATAGCAAGATACAGCTATTGGCATATAAAATATGGGCATTTATATAAATGTCCTACATCTAAAAACATGTTTATTCTAACCATTTAACATTCATAATGTCAGTAAAATCTCATTATCATAAAAATCTGCTATTCCATATAAAAACTACTATTCCATAAAAACTTCATACTCGTGTATGCATAAAAACATGTATTCATACTTGTGCAGCAAGGTAATAAATAGGGGTCTGCCCATTAAAAGTGACTAATGAGTAAGGGGTCTATCTTTAAGGAAGGGTTTCAGTGAAACCCTATAATCTAGGCCGTGTAACCTATCTGCTTGTAACCTCAGGATCCATCTAGCTTCCTGCTTCTCACTATGGTTCCTGACATCACCTAACCTCGCTGTTTTGTATATTAATTCTATCACTGTAAACCGAAACTTGTGTGTGGTATCTGTATGCATTACATGTCTTGCAAGAGCATTACTCTCATCTTCTCTACTGATAGCATAAGTGTGTTCCCTCACATGCTCTCTCAGCGTTCTTTTGGTTTTGCCAACATAGAAGCAACTATATTTCTGACATACAACTAGATACATGAGATCCCTTGTCTTGCAGTCTGCATATATGTTAAATGAAAATACAAGACCTGTGTCAGGGTGAACAAATTCCTTGCTCCCAGACATGAAACTGCAATGGCTGCATGACCTACATGGAAACGTCCCTACTCTGACAGATATGATCATATCCCTTCCAGTCTTTTCATAGCACAATATCCTTTTCAGTGACTGAGTATTCCTGTATGTAAGATTTGGTGTATTCACTGCTACTTTTCTGACTTTACTGTCCAAAGTGAGCATGTGCCAATTATTGTGAATGATCTCCATAATCTTTCTACTATTGTTTGTGTAGGGTATCACTATCCTATTGATATTGCCAGTACTTCTGGTTCCATTAGTCTCTGTACATAATCTCTCTCTATTCCTCTTAATGTATGGTTTACCTGTGGTGTCCCTTCTGGTCAAAATCTCATCATGAATATCATCAGTCTCATAGTTATGGTACCCTCTCTCTTTTATGTGCTGATAATTCCAGGAGCCATCTAGTTTCTTTATTTTCAGTATTATGAATAATGTCACCTTTCTTTAAATGTGCATATACCTCATCTACTACAAGGAAATGGGGTCTATATTACCAAACTGAAAAACCCTTTACACGAATACCTAAACGTCAACACCTATAACGTGAACAGTGAAAATCCCAAATGCACTAAACAGTGAAAAATAAAAACTGTCATAGTCGGCCAACTCCACCACCCACTAAATACTACCTACCCAAACAAAATAAATAAACCACATACATACACTAACTAAACCCTAATTTAACCTAAAGTAAAGCACCAAAACCCACCTTCTAACCCTACACTAAACCCCACATACACAACTAACTATGCACTATCTTTAACCCCTCCTTAACCCTAAGGTCCATAACTACCGCACAGGTTCCCTACAGACATACACCCCAAAAAAAAATAATACACATACATACAGTTAGCAAATCCCTACTTCCAACACTACACTAAACCCCACATACACAACTATCTATGCACTATCCTTAACCCCTCCCTAACCCTAAGGTCCGTGACTACCGCACACTTCCCCTACAGACATACACCCGAAAAAAATAAATAATACACATACATAGAGTTAAATAAAACCCTACTTATAACACTACACTAAATCTTACACACATTACCTATCTATTCACTTACCTTAACCCACATCCTAACCCTAAAGTCCTATCTATCGAACACTTACCTTACGGAGCTATACCGCAGATGGGCCAGCCATTACACTTCGACATTTAAATTTTCATTATTTTGGATGTTCGGCATTTCCGTCTTTCATGCAATACATGTCACTTTTTTCGTATTCGCAATTACGTTCTTTCGATCTGGTAATAGGAACCCAGGAAATGAGGTGTATGAACATTTAAGGAAAGGTGACATTATAAATAATACTGAAAATAAAGAAACTATCATAAAGGTTTTGGTTTAAATGAATTTGTCCCATTAAAACCTGTTTTGAAAGGTAGAAAGTTGAATAAGTAAAATGTATAATTTCTGCCTTAGGCATGTATTCACTGAATGCTTTTATTCATTTGCCTTGTCTTGTGTGCTTGTTCAGTGTCATTAGTTTTTACTCTGTTGCCTTGAATTTTAATTGATTAATTGATTGAGCAGGTGTAATGTTTTATTTAGGGCGTATATATAAAAGTGTGTTTAGAAGTCATTTTTCATGGTCTAATGAAGTGATTTGGATAATCACGAAAGCGCTCATCTTCTGCAAATAATAAAAGTAATTTTTAAGGATTTTATTTGAAGCATCTTTATTTGGGTGGCTGCAGTGGTGTAGCGGTTAGTATTGCCACCTCAGAGCAAGAGGTTCTCTGGTTTGATCTTCAGCTGGGGTGCCTTCTGTGCAGAGTCTACATGTCCTCCCTGTGGTGGCATGGATTTCCTCCGGGTGCTCCAGTTTCCTCCCACATCCAAAAGACATGTAGTAGGTGGCTTGGACTCTCTAAATTGGCCCTAGGCATGAGTGTGTGTGTGTGCCTTCTGTGGAAAGTTGGGCTGGCAACTTGACACCATAAAACTCCACTGCCAATCATGAATGGATGGGTGATCCGCTGTGGTGACCCCTAACCGGGAAAAGCCAGAAGAAGAAAAAGATTTGAAGGATCTTGACTTGGAAGTGTTTATTGTGCCATGGTGCTGTGCTGTCAGTTTATCTTTTTGTTTCATGGTTATTTGGTGTTCCAAAGTACAGCTTTAACACAGGAGGTTCCTGGTTTCTTCTTACTTTATAATAACATCAATAAAATGCTGAGCCTGACCCAGTAAATTACTCCTGTCCTAGCAAATTGATGAATTAGCAGATATGTGTTTAGTCTTCTGTTTCTTTTTGACATGAAGAATGGGGCCAACAGTGTTACACATGACAAAGCCGTTTCACCAGGGATGGGCCCAGCATTCTGATAAAACTGGGAAGCCTTCCCTGTTCTCTGTCCTAGGACTGACAAGAGTGGCTTTCCCTTGCTTATTGAGCAGACTCCAACAGTCAAAGAAAACATGTCTAACCCACGGTCCATAGTGGCTGTAGGTACTACACCAGAAGGATCTGGGGTAAAATATGAGTGGTTTGAGGTACAACTAATGGCCACAGCTGACTCACCCTCAGGCAGCTGAGGAAAATTGCTAACCTACTGTTGTGGCAAAGACTATTTAAATTTTTCTTTATGTGGCTGGAAGAAGGACCATGTTATTTACAGTTTGTTCCATGGTCAAGCCAAGCATAGTGCCTCTTTTCTGGGGAAATCAAGCAGCAAAGTTTAGTCTTTAAAAAGTCATTATTTCACACCAAAACACAGTGAAGAGCACTTTAGCACATTTAGGCATCCAAAAAAAGTAAAATAAATGTGATTTCTCTTTTGGAAAAAAAAGGTTTTCTATCAATGTTTGAACTGCCAGGAAAATAAAGAGTGCTCACTTTTAAAAGTACACTACAATCTCATAACAGTCCATTAAAACTCAAACTCCTAGCTTTGAAATAACATTCCTGAACAAAAAAAAAATGGAAGTTTTTTCTCCAAAAGGGAACTTGTCTACTCAGAAAAAGGAACAACATAAGGTGACCATCTATCCTCGAAAGCCTCAGAGGAGCATACTCTTCAGCATCAGGAAAGCTCTGATAAGCTTAGCATGAAACCTGACTTTTTAGTCAGCTCAGCTTGAGCTGAATGATGGTTTGGCTACAGGAAGGTTATAACTAAGGCTACTACAGCAGTGATCAATATGAACATCTGCAGAACTATTTGAGAGCTTCTTAAGAGCTTTTTATGAAGAGAAGTAATTAAGTACCTGAGAACTCCATAGGAACACTTTCATAACTGCTTAAGATACCTGTTTAAGATTAAAAAGAAATGCATGTCTACTGTTTGAGAACTGAACTGCTTAAGAACTTCTTTTGAGGAGAACTATTTAAGGTCTGCATTGCAACTTCTTATAAATAACTTGAGAACTGCTTAATATTACAATTGCTCAATGACTGCTATAGAAATGCATAAGAATTGCTTATAAGTAAAACTGCTTAAAACTGCTTAACAGCACAACTGTTTAATAACTGCTTAAGAATCACAGTTGTAATCTTATTTACTCCTCCTCTTAAGTAGTTTTTAAGCAATTCTTCAGGAACTTATTAATTTGGGGGCACTCAGCCCAATGGTTCTTGAGTTCTTTGGATGTAAATTTTAATTATTTTTCATTATGTTGCTGATTATGGTGCCTGACATTAAAGTGTAATATTGTCTGCATTTATCATATTTTATTTATTTATAATTATGTTAGCCTTTTAACTGCATATGGTATATTTGAAGGAAATCCCTTTCCCCTTCTTTGTAGTAATTAATATTGAGAAATGTTCTTGCTGTATTAGAAGAGTACTGCAATTTTTGTTGAATGATTTCCTAATTTTTGTGATCAGTACAATTTATTTTATGTTGATCATGAATTAAGTTCAATATAATATATGTTACTAACATTTCTTGTCTTCACCTGTCACATGACCATTTTGGCTTATTTTAATGAGTTGCTGTCTTGATGTCTGCCGATTTCTACTAAAACAGCCTTAGTAAGTCTCCTTCCTTTCAGTGAGTGAATATATCTGTGAATATCTGTTTTTTTTTCTTTTTCAAGTATGTACATGTATAAATATATATATATATATATATATATATATATATATATTTATATTTACTATCAAAATTCTGTAAATTGGTTTAGCGAGTAATGACTTAATTGAACCAAAATGACAATAACGTGCACAGCTTTTGCTCACAATGAACATAGTAATGTCAATATGCCAAATTTAACATTATTGCCATTACTGAACTTACCTGGACAACTGGAGATGTCCTACTAACATTTTGCAGGGCAGCAAGCTCCCGCTGCACCCACCACACCCCCTGCTATTTATATATTCGAACTCCAAAATCGCACTACAGTGAGGAAAATGTTACTTTTCCCATTCCTCACTGTAGTGAGATCCAATTGTAAACAGTGATGCTCAAAACCACAAATGCAAGGTACATGTTGACATTTCAGAGGCAACCGGATTTCCACTCAGAATTTTAACCTTTTGCACTTTACTATCGACCTTATGAATGATGTTAAGGTAAGTTTCAAACATTTGATTGTAAACTATATATGTATTATGTATGTATATATAGATATATATACATGCATTGATCTATACATATATATATATATATATGTGTGTGTGTGTGTGTGAGTGTATTAGATATAGATACACACAACTGGTCAATAGGTCAGATGGTCAAACAGAAAATTAAAACTGATAAAACTCAAGGATAACCAGCTGACTGAACATTACTGACTTATTTTGTATGCAAGATTGCAAGATCATGTAACACCAGGGATCAGAGAATCAGCCCTGTCCTCGATGTAGTATGATCTTGGAGTTGGTGTACGTATTTATTTATTCTCTTCTTGATTGAGTTAGATATTGTGTGGTATTTGTAGTCATTATGCATGTCAACAATGAGCAAGTGTACAGTCTGAAAACAAAGGTGCAAGTCATAGACACCAGCTGCACATATACACAGCAGGTAGAAGCTTATTGCAAATTCATAAGCAAATAAGAAGTAAATGATACATAAATAAGAAATGTATACAAAAAGTACAACTTTAACTTTGCAAGTGAAGTTTTCTCCTGCCTTCTGTGATTAGGAGTCACCTTTTGGTATGCAAGTGCACAGTCTGTACTTATGTTATAAAAAGTAACTCTATCCCATTTCCAGACACTTAGCAATTGGTGAAGATGCTTAGGTTTGCTGCAAGTTTTACTGTTTTACTCAGTTAGTGGCTTTTCTCATCTGTACTACAGTCCAGTGTGCTGAGCGGTGCTCATCAGCCTAGGAAAAGGAGATATAGGCAGAGGATACCCCACGTGAACTTTGCTAAACAGGAAGTTCATAAGGACTTTGGTGAACTTGTATGGCCCACAAACTGACACTGGGAGAATGCATGGCCTTCCTGGTCCTGTGGATACTATAGCCATCACTGTACATGCCACATGACATTTCTGAGACAGACTGGGGACACACTGGATATTAAATAGGCTGCTGCCTTGAAGATACTGCAGCAGCTCCTTGATACACTTTTGAATTCTGTAACTATCTATTTCCCAGTGTCATTATATGATTACACCAGTACCATGACCTGTGTAACGTATCTATTTCCACGTGTCATTATATGATTACGCCAGTACCATGTGTGCTTTCTATGGAGTGGCATATTTTCCTGATGTCCTTGATGCAATATATTGTACCTGTGTGGCTGTAATGTACTCATCTGTGCCATGGGTGAAAGGTGCCATAACAGGAAGGATTACCATTCAAAAACATCAGGGGCCTGCAACTGCACTCTAAGTCCAGGATATTCACTATAGCTACTGCTATTACCTTTGTCAAATGTAACCCTCCTTCTCAGCAAATCCAAGTATCAAATTTCTCTTTGAATTCCTCTTATGATCTTTGATTCCATACAAAAATACAAATTCCTCTGACCTCACATACAATAACCACATTACTCTCATGATTTTTTTTACCCCCTTATCCACTATTCTGTCTTAGGCTCTCCACAATTCTTTACCTCCTCTATCTTCTATCCTTCGATTCCATACAAATATACAAATTCCTCTGACTTCAAATACAATAACTACATTACCCTTGCATTTTTCTTTACCTTCACCACTATTCTATCTTAGGCTCTATCCAAGCTTTCTGCATTTCCATGGAATATCACTTTCTTTCATTATGACATATTCTCTCTGCACATATATATTCTACCTTCTGCTCTCCCTACAACTTAATTTTGCTTTCATTACACAGCTCTTATATATATCAAATTCTAAACCTACCACCCTAGAAAACAAAAATGGGAAGAAACTGAGGGTAATGCTGCTCAATGCCAGAAGTCTAAATCTCAAAATGCACGCACTTCTCGTGGCTCTTCTCAGTATGGAAAACATCGATGTCTGTCTGTAACTGAAACTCTGGTTCAAGGGTTTCCCACACGGGTTTTACCTTATATTTTACTCTCTCACGCTGTCGGCCCCAAAACCGGACCATTCACCCAAAGGAGGGGGTGTATCCATTTATCCATTTTTCCAACAAGGATACCCACCTCCAGGTTAAAAGAAACATACGAAACCGCAGGAACCACTATCCATAGGCAAATACATATCACAAAACTGCTCTACAAATTGTAGCATGCTACAGGCCACCCTCTCAAAAACAGAAGACCACAACGGCCTTCCGGGTAGACTTGGACATACAAAATATGCCTCAAACACCATCATATTGACTTCACTATAGAGACGAATATAGACTGGGAACACTCACTCCCTAACTTTCTAGTCCTGGAGTCTATAGAGGAAAATCATTCAAAACTCATTAAAGCACCTTCCACTTCCTAGATCTCCTAAAATATAAAATTGTCACAAATCACAAACATGGGACAACCAAATCCCACAAATCCATATATCATAATCTGGTGAGATCTGAATCTCACAACTAATCTCACTCCCAAACCCTCCACCATCCCATCCCAAACAAAAGAGCATAGGAAAGCTAACTTCTAAAAATCAAACTTCACACTACTCCCTTCTGGGCCCCTGAGCTCCAAGAACCCCTGGCCAAGGCAAAAAGCCCTAGCAAGCACAACTCATGAATGCAAAAGCCCAACTGCATGGACCCATAGGACTGCATGGATCACAAAATCAAGCCACAAACTGAAACGTTCAGTCACAATACGTCAGTCCACAGTCAACTGCGGCTATTAGCAATTAACACAAAAATAGATTAAAATCCATAAAGGGAATTTGATAGAAAAAAAATTAGTAAGAAAATATGATCAGAAGGCCTTTTTTAGCCATGTTAAAAACCTGGTAAAAATCCATTTTTCAGAAAAATTGCCATAGAAATACAAAAAATCTCAAAGGACTTTTTAAGCTATATTAGGAACCTGGGTGGAAACTCAACAAAACTCCTCCCCCTCCTCAACCACATCAAAAGCACTGAACCCACAGACATTGCCAACATACTGGCATACTGGCAGACAGGTTCAGTGCAAACTATCCCCTCTCCCCTAAAGGAGAGATAACTATCTATGTGCAGGCTAAAGCTGCTCTCTAAAGCTAAATGCTGTTTATCTCTAAAACGGATGGTGTCCTAAAAAAACAGCGACTGATGGTGTGAGGGATTAACCTCTCAATTAACTACTTGATTTAAACTAAGCCTTTAAAGGAAGCCCTTCAGGTCTGGCAGCACGTGCAACTGTGACCCACTCCGTGCCCAAGGCGCCTGCGGACGGACCCACAATGGACCCCACCTTAATTGCAGAGGTCTGCCGGAAGATCAGCCCCATAACCCATAAGAGTCCTGTAAGATAAAGGGTCTTGGAGGATCATAATGGAACCCAGAAACATACCCATGTACCTTGACTGACAGTGTTTGGCCAAACCTTTGTTGTTGCAAAGGGTAGAGATCACCATTTTTGAACTTGGGTCATACTTCCCAAACAGAGCTTGCAAGGACCGACACAACAAGCAGTCCCGTTGCTAGAAAACTTGCTTGACTTAGCCAGTAACAATATGTCACCAGATGGTATTGTAAATGGCCACCAGGACAGATGTGTAAGGTGTCAGTTGCAGGCGGGCAAGCTGGCTCCAAGCCAGAGGAGCTTGGAAATCCCAGGGCTCGGCTGTGTCAGACTCTTGTTTGGCATCCAGTGGTGTCCCAGGCCAGCTGGTCCTGAGCCTATTATTGTTTTGGCAAGACTTTGCAGCCTTGAAGGGAAGCATGGAAACAGTAGTGGGGACTCAGAAGAAAGGCCAATGAAAACTGGGTGCTGCATGAGGAAACAGATATACGGATAACAAAAAATGTTATCAGATATCAGAGGGACAAAGCCAAGGCCATAAGCTGAAGACCATAACATTGTAACTGAGTAGAAGAGGTGAAAAAACAAAAGTAACCCCAAGCTACCATAAGAGTGGTTCAAGATCCTGACTACAAGAGGTTTCACTGGAGACCAGAGGACCCAGGTTGACAGTGGCCTTTCTTTTTGACCATGATCCAGATTCAGGCAGTCATTGACTCTCCTACATATCTCACCAGACATCAGAAGAGTTTACAAGCATCATGCTTCATTCGATTGATCTCACCAGACATTCCTGCCCATTCACTCTGAACAAAGTTCCTCCTGGCCCCATGGACAAGGAACACCAAATCAACCTGGCAGCAGCCAGACCCCATAAAATCCAGCTCTAAGGAGTCCGGGACTCCAAAATCAGAAGTGACCTGCCTGATCTGCAATACCATCATCAACCCGGAATTGCACTACATGCTCCACCTATCATGTGGAATAACCAAAACCACATGAGCAATGTCCATTTAACATACCATGCTTGGATATAAAAATCCACCATCCACCATAGAGAATCACTCAGAGACTCTATCTTGTGAAACCTGACGGAAATCCATGCAAGACAGAGATAGGGTGTGACTCTGAGACTCAGATTGACTGCCTGTGAGATCCAGTCGAGGTTTACTCCGGGAATCATCGCTGACTCTGTTCAGGACAGAGGAAAACCTGTGGAATGAGCACAGTATTTTTCATAGACGGTGTATCGTTAACTGCTGGTGGGTTAAGGTATATCTAGTGATTTTTCTTTCTTTATTATTTTGCATCTACTATATTTCCTGATATGAGTGTATAGCTTATTTGTAATTAATCACGGGCTACATTGCTGTGTATATTATATTTTGCCACCTTCTACTTCAAAACCTACTTTTATAAGGTAATTATGTTTCTAACTTTATATTTTTTTTAAATGTGCATATATGATCTTTTTATGGAGCTTTCTTCCTAGGTTTTCCCTGTAGAGAGAGTGCCTCTCAGATAGACTACCCCGGTAAACAAATGCTAGTATATAAATAAATAAATAAACAAATAAATAAATTGCCAGGTAGTGTGTAATGCACAGGGTTCATCCACATGTTGCTACGGCATCCTGATTCCCACACACGTCACACAATTTCACTATATCTCTACATCATGCATGGTAAAATTCATCATGTTAACCTAACTGGCAAGTGCAGACTATTGCATTGTTACCAGAGGAATTTCATTAGATTTATCGTAAGATAGGTAGTAGTGACTAATCACCTCTTCCTTATGTGGTTACTCCCTGTGACATTTTCAGGTGATGCAGGCTACTCACTCAAACCTTTGTTAATGATATTGGTCTATAAGCTGCAGTAAACTGTTGAGGATTGCTTTAAAATTGCCCTGTGCCAGACATAGACAGTCAATGAGTGAGAGTTTGGCCTGTTCATTCCCCTTTTCCACTGCCTGGATGACTTTAAATAGGGTTGTTTAGTATGAATCTGCTATATACCACATGCTGCATTCTGCATAACATGATCCTGGGCATCCATGGTACACATTTGCTACAGCCAGTGTCTGGTAATGGCAGTGCAGCTTCTTCTATCATTTACTCACTGGTGATGACAGTGATGGTGGCCAGCCAATGCCAGCAGCACAATAATCCCTCTGGCACAACCTAACACAGTATATGCATGCACATGTGCAGTGCCAGCTTCTGGGTATCTATGGGCCATTATGTTCACTACATGACAATGTAAAGTTAAAAAGATAATACTTAGAACACGCATTGTGGCCTGTGGGCAATGCTGAGTAATGCATGGTCAGTTTACATGGTGCATCACACATTTCTCCACATATCATGCACGGGTGTTTTGCTCATATAGTCACAGCAGTCATCATTTGTGCAGTATTTAGTGGTTAGTGGCACACATACTACATTATACCAGTGGGCTGGAGGACTAAAAAGTCAAAGGTGATGTGAAGTGGTGCACTGTTGTACCCTGAATAATCAAACTTGATATGCTACTGAAACTGCATTTAGTTGCCAATGGAAATGTCTGCACTAAACAACTCCACTGATGTTAAATTAGAGAATATTAACCAAGTGTAATTTTTTTTACATAACAATTACACTATAATGTATAACTACACCACAGTAATGCCATTTGCCTTTTTATCAGCAAAGCAGAAACTAATCCCAAAGTAGGTCTGAATAAGATGCAATGTTACCAAAACAGGTCTTTTACTTTGAACCAAACTGCATCTAATGTAAGCTATTTGCTTTGTATCTAGCTTTCAGTCATACTTCATAGAAACACATTTACCATGGAGCTCAAAATTCTGACTCTGAAATTCTCAACAAATTTAGTACAAGTTGTGAAGCTGTTATGCAAATTGAGCTTTTCAATACATAGCTCAATTAATCGCATTACTCACACCTCTGCATGTTTATCCATCTAAGAATGTAACTGCATGCTGCTATGGATGACCCAAGGAAAGCTCATGAACTTGCATGGAAATTCCTTTCACGCATGAGTTGTTTCAAGAAGTGAATGTGCAGCTGGTATGTCTATGTATTGGCTTTCTTTTACTCAGTGGGCATCAGTGCAGGGTGTTAACTGCATGATTGGGTGACATAACACCTCACTAGTTGTGGCTCACATCCCAGGAATCTGAGTTTCGTACCTATTACTCCATTCTGGATTGAACTTGGCAGTGACAATTTCTTCTGTTAGACCTCAGGGAATAGGTAACAAACATCTTCCTGCAGCTCTTGCAGACATCATACAGGCACAGATTAGAGTGGGCAGACAAGGGTCAATCAAAGAAAATTATGTGGACTCAGCAGAGGGATGACCTTACATCACTTAGTGGTACTCCACTGCAGTGGGCAACAATGTAGGCATATGTAGGATGACCTACACAGGTGGAGACCTGACCAGCTTACCTGATGGGTCATAAGGTTCCAGAGACCTGGTCTAATGTTTACTTTCTTCATTTCTTTTCAAATACTTAATATGATTTCTGTCTCCTAGGTTTACTTATACACTGGATCTTATTAATAAATATTACAGCAATACAAGTCTATCATAGTTATTGTAGCAAGAGTATGACTATTGCAGTACGTATGTGTTTCAGTATCCTATATGTAATCACAAAGTGTGAAAGTTATTAGTACTGGAGTAGCAGTTGTTCTATAATGTGAATGATTACTATTGATGTGCTTTCTGCTACATTCTTTTCACAAATCAGTATCCCTGATGAATTTATCGTCCAAACTTTGTTTGCTTTATGTGTAAGTTAGTTGTAGCATTAACAATGGCCATTGCAGCACCTTCCTTGAAGACAGGTAGTATGGTAATGATAACGCATTGGGGATTTTCAGTTGTCTCAGCTTCTAAAAAGAGTACATTAAGAGACACCACATACCTCAAGGGAGGGGGCTGAATTAACTATTGAATGACTCATTTGCTGCTATGAAAACTTTGCTGTTTGGGTCTTTGATCAATGCCATAGTTTTTTAAGTATGCCTAATAATACAATAATCAATGAAATAACATATAACTATTTTATAAAATTAAGACATTAACAAGGGAAAATGCAGTTGCTAGAAAAATTCTATTCTGATTACTGATAAGATTAAAACCATCTTGTCAGCCACAGCAACACTTGCATGACTTTGGCCTTCCAGAAATTAACAATCTCCAAAGTTGCCTTAGCAACCGATAAATAGAGCAATTCTTCAGGTACTCTCCCCCACCTAGAGTATATGGTGCTTCCTCAGAATGTATCCATTGCAGAGGATGATAATGTGCTGCTTCCTTTTTCTAAGGTAGATGTAACACTTTGCATGCAGGATGCAACTCTTGGCTACTTACCTGCAAGACAAGAAGTATGATTAATTGCATTCTCCTGCATTCTGTGTTATGGCAGCTTATTTACAGTTACAGGGTTACGCTTGACTTTTAAATGTAGGAATTAGGGAGGCAGATTTTTTTTGGGGGTGGCAACATCAGTTCTCCTGCTTTGTACTCTGCTCAGTAACAGATATATGGGGAAAGAGTATACAAATTATATTGCAGTATAACAACTGCAGTTAACAATGTTAAATACTTTGTACAGACATTAAATGATTTGAAATCATTTGCATTGTCCATTTTGTTCTTATTTCCACAACTCTAGAGAAGATTAGATTTAACTTAACTATTTATCTAAGGAGACAGGTAAGATCGGATCTCTGACTCAGTAAGTATGGACTATAATTTACAACAATAAGCATATATTAATAAAAACAAAATCATAAAAAATTAAAATGTTATAATGAGACCAATAAAAAAGTACTAAGAAAATGCAGATTATTTCTGTAATTAGGGTTATTGTACTGGAATATTATAAATGTCTGAAATCCAGCACTGTCAACTTGACAGCTTGTACAAAGCAATAAATGATATCACAAATGTCATCAAACTCCCTTTCCAGATTTTCTACCTGGGATCTGGGTGTCATGTCAACTGCTGCTACCTCTCTCAATTCAGTGACACACTCCTACATTTTTTTACAGTCATGCAGATTTATTTATTTTTATTTATTTATTTATTTATTTATTTATTTATTTATGTATTTTACATTTGCTAACTGGGATAGTCCATCTGGATATATGTCCATTTTCAGTGAAGGCCTGGGGAGAAAAGCTCCAAAGAGACAATTTACAAGACATACAGACATTGATTAAAAACATTTTTCAACTAGGTCCACTAAGAATTTCTAGATGAGAACACAAATTCAGTGTCATGCTATAGATAGGTACATTATCAGTAGATTTGTAAAC